>NC_056737.1:719302550-719602550 GCF_019279795.1 Protopterus annectens
ATCGAAAGTGCACTTACGCGAAGTTCAGTACAATGAATGGGTGTTGTACTGAACTTCCGTGCAGTACTCACGGACCTTAGGGTTAGGGCACGGGTCATAGTATACCATGACCCGTGCCCTAACCCTAAGGTCCATGACGACTGCAGCGCAGTGAAGGACATAGCAGTGTCCTCCACTATGGTGCGATAGTCACGAACCTTAGGGTTAAGGCATGGGTTAGGGTAAGGGGATAGCTTTACTAACTATCCCCTTACCCTAACCCGTGCCCTAACCGTAAAGTCCGTGACTATCGCACCATAGTGGAAGGACATAGCTTGTTTTTTATGTCCTCCACTTTGCTGCAGTGTTTTCGGTGAAGTGCAGTTACGCAAAATTTCATTTTCGTTAAAGTGAACTTTCGCAGAAGCGAGGCTTCCTATTACAAGTTCGAAGCAGTGAACTTTCGTTCTTGTAATAGGAATCTATATATAATATATATATATATATATATATATATATATATATATATATATATATTTGGGTCCCCTTCAGAAGGTAGCCTTTTCTGAAAGTCAGACTTCATACGGTCAAGACCATATGATCGACTTTCCGAAAAGTATGGAGATCATGGTACAGTGGAAATCAGGGAATTTACCATTTTCCCAGCTGTAGTGCGATCTTGGACTTGGTGTATGTAATGTGCATGGGATGTGGGGGGACCAGAGGGGTTTGGGGATAAGGGAATTTATTAATTTCTCCACTGTAGTGAATTGGTGTATATAATGTGCATGGGGGGGTGGGGCAGGGGGGGTTTGCCTCCCCGCAAAAACACAGATTTAGATTTTAAGTTTGACTTTTCTGAAAGTTGATCTTATGGTCTCGACAATATGAACTTCGACTTTCCAAAAAGTTGATCTTCTGATATAGATCCATGTATGTATACATATATGTGTATGTAAATACAAATATAGATATGCATGTTTGTATAGTAGTACATCATTGTGGTTTTCACCAGTGATGCATGTGAATTTCTTTTACATACATAAATTGTAATGCTATTACTTATGTGTACTGTGCATTAAAAAAGATATCTCTTTAATGGGGATTAAAGTATGGCTGACAGTCAGATTCATATGTCAACAAAGCTGTATAAAAGTTGAAGCTGTGTGTATCTAAATTTAGAATTCACGAAGTCAGAAGAAAACCAGAGTGGTCTGGAAGTGCTAAGAGAGTTATCACTCTTGGAGAATAAGATTGCATGCCAAGAGCACCAGCTCTGGATAAGGGATATGTTTCCAAGGGCTACCAAGGGAAGTGATCTGAAACCTGTTAACCAGGAGAATACCATAACCAGAGCCTTTTGTGTTTTATTTTGTGTTTAGCACCTGGTTTTGCTAAAGGTAACATGATTTACTTTCTGTGATAGTCTACAATTTTTTTTGAAAGTCTCCAGTCTTTAAAGTTATGTTGTGTGAGAAAAAATATATAAAATTATTTTTTGTCATGTGCATTATTTTTTTATAGTTGAGCAAAAACTTGTCTATTTTTTTTTTACTTTGCAACATTTTAACCTGTGACTGCCAAATAAGGATAATTGCTCTATATAAATGTATTTTGTGGTATGTGATGCTGAGAAACTTTTGCAGTTTAAATGCTGCATTAAAGCACCCTGCATTTGTACCAACATGAAGTGCACATTTACCTTTGATGTTTTATAAGATTGTTTTACATTCCTGAGAGAAAGTAACCTGCTTCTGGTCCTTGTACCATGCTTTGTGTTTGTGAGAAAGAGTTTCTAATGCTGTGTCCATTAGATTTACTTGCTTTGTATGTCTGTGCTATGTTACTGAATGAAAATATCTTATTCCTGTATTGCTGATGTGATGGCAACTGTTGAGCAACTCCTCCGAGTAATCACTTCTGCTGGCATAAGAGTGGTAGTAGTCATGACATCCATTGCAAAGCAAATAGGTATGCCATTGCTGACCATTATCCCACGAGAAGGATTTGAAGGTTCATCTAGCAGTCTTCAAGTGCATCACCAGCCAGGAAGGATGGGAATGAGCCATTTGAGCTCAGATAGTTTCTGCACAGCTTTCAAGGGATTACTTCCCACTATTCATGGACACGAAAGGAGCAGGCTACAAGGATTGCGAGAAAGTGAAAAAAAAAAAGCTTTCTTGCTCGAGCTAGGGTCACAGTAGAAACCCAAGCTTGGAAGTTTCATGAGCAGACCTTTTCCAGAACCAAACCATAAGGTCCCAGTTGTGTAAGGTGAAACATTTAATGTCTTTGTAATTAGACCCATAGGATCTTCATAGTAAGAAATGACAGAAATTTTGGTGACTGACAGACTGAAACAGTCATTACTAGCTGTGATTAAAAATGTGGACATATAAGTCAGGTACAAAAGATTCTGAAAGTTGTGCTTCTTTAGCAGAAAGAGTCTTCTCTTATGAAAGTTTATATAAGGGAGGGTCATCTGGAGTGACAGAGAAATTGCTTACTTAACTGAGCGGAGGGGTTAGTTGCATTTGGATTTTATTTTAAATGTGTGAAAAGGGTCCATATTGCTAAATGCTGTAATGCTGATACTAACTCTGATATAAATGGAAAAGTTATTGACAGATATGTAAATAATGTTGAACCTATGGAATGTGGCAAGACCTCTGCAGGAATGGTTGGAACTGCATTTAGTTATTGTGCAACTGCAAAATTAATTAAGTGTATTATACCTAGTAGATGAGATGGAACAGCAAGAGCTGTTAGATTCTGATAATATAGTCACCCTTGTGAAAGGGCAGCACATTTGCAAATAGAACACTTTGACAAAAAAGCCTGAGAAAGTAATGTGATTCATGGGGACAACAAAATGATGCCTCATTCTCCTGGTGGAGGTTTATACAGACTTTGGGAACATATTTCACTTTGTTGTAGTGGTGTCATGTGTGATGTCCAGTTAGTATCCCACCGAACTGCTACCAGTTAATGTGATGACCGGTTAATATCCCACCGAACTACCACCAGTTAATGTGATGTCCCTTACTATCCTGGGTCAGTAACAAAGGGGCTTTAATCCTCACTGCTGACTCCAATGTAAGACTGTCACTTAAATAGGAGTAATATTTCACAATTTACCCCGAAGAGTGCAGCAGTAACATGCTGTATAGACTGGGACTGGACTGTATGCTTCTGTTCACCCCGAATATAACTTCCGATACACTAACAAATAAATTAAATCTCACACAACGAAACACTTCTGGGAAAGCCTGATACAGATTTTCAGCTGTGTCCCTTCCCCAAAATAATATGGTAATATTGCCAACCATCAGAGTGTCTTCATGCCCTTCTAAAGGGGTGTCCAATTCTGAAAATTAAATATTAAAACAAATAGTAGCAAATGACCTAAGCAGTTAGGCCTTTGAAGTGGCCCTGGAAGTTATCAAGGCAAGTATAAGCACTGTCAAATCACTAAAGGAAAAACACTGATTGTTCAGCCACAATGTAAGTTAATAAAAAGTATTTATTATTGAGCAAAATTGTTAAACATATAAAACAGTAATTCCCAATAAACAAACAACTAAATCACCAGGAAAATGAAATCAGTAGTGTAGGATACAGATCCAACATTCAGAAAAAAGTCTAACTGATCTAGCTGATTACTTGTAGTTTCCTAACTAAAGAACACACTAACTAGAGACCCACATTTAGCAAAACATTAAGAAAACACTCAAAAACTTGGCATGCTATACAGAAGTATCCACTTTCTCTCTCTTTCGACAAGACAAACTCTCACCACTACCTATCTACTATCCTCCTCACTAATGTACAGCTCTCCCTTACTAACCAACCTATCTTCCTCTATCTCTTCCAAACTAGAAATCTGTTATAACAAAATCTCAAAATTTACCACCAAAGCCAAATACTCCCCCCATCATTGTACTGCCCTCCACTTGTTAAATTGGCTAGAACTCTCCAACTTCCTAGACTACCTCCAACTCACTACAGCCCACAGGCTAATATTTAAACCTAGTAAATGCCCTGCACTAGCATCCTACAACCATACACCCCTTACAGAACTCTAAGATCTGCTCACCAAAATCTAATCACTGTCCATAAACCTAACTGTCCTGGTTAGCGAAAAAATGGAATTCTCTCCCTCCTTCACTAAGGACATCTGAAAACTTTGACCACTTTAAATCTCAGCTACAGTCCTACCTTTCCTCTAATTGGAAATGCAACTGTGTTCTCCCCACCTAGCCTACTAGTAACTCTTCTCCATCCTGAATTTCCTGAACACTTGGGCTCACTCTGATTGTAAACTAATCTAACAACAATATCATGAATATATATATATTGTAAATAGTTTATTTTTACCGTTATTCTCCACTCTCTGCTAATGATCTCTTTACTGCTACCACAAAGATTTTAAAATCTGTGTACCCAATGAACAACTCATGTCTCTAACTTGAAAATTAATATGTATTTTGTAACTCTTTTCATTATACTTTGTTTGCATTCTTTATAGTTTTCTCTGTACTGTGGAGCTTTTCTCCCCGGGCCTCCACTGAAAACGGTCTCCCTGATCCCAGTGGACCTCCCTGGTCATCAGATTGGAATAAATAAATTTAACACTGTCCATGATCTAAACTAATTTACTGCAACAGAGCAAAGGCAGGCTTACAGTTCTTGGTGAGTACGTTTTGGGTATCCACTGCACAGTTCAAATGACAACAGCAACTGACAACTGTCTACAGCAGGCTTCTTTTTAGACTAGCCTGTCAACTGTTCCAGTTCTAATTTTCATTGCATATTTTTAAATTCAACCAGCAGCTGTTTTCTAAAAGTTCCTTCCTGCCTTTCAGCTTCGGACAGTAGCACATAGCAAATGTCAACATTATGATGACATCATCTGCTGATCAACTGAATCTGAGACAGTTTGATTTTAGAATCTCTCTTCACAAACATGCCCAGCTAGAAATGTAAAAGGACACTGTTCAAGTCTTTAAAACATTCTGTTCAAACAGATCATAAATCAATATCTAACAACTTATTTACAATGTCATTGCTAGTCATGCTGGCATACAATACACAGGACAATCTGAAACTCAGCCAGACATGCTAGCACAAATAACAGCGTCTAATTTCTTCAGATTATGCTTAAGTCATAACATGATAATTGTTAAGGGTTTCTCTCATGTTAAAGAATTGAGGATATGGTTGGAAGGGGCTAATGCTTTTTATAAACCATATCCATCTCTTAAAGGGATAGATCCTCAGTTAAAGTAGCCTGCAGCCTACCTTTGTCTTCCTCTGAAATGGGAGAAAGAGAACTGCCAACAGTCATGAACATTAATAAACCTGGGTAGAATAAAGGCCCAGGAATAGTATTAGAGAGACCTCAGGGAAACAAAAATATGACTGGGATAAAGACCATACATCCTTCCAGAAGCAAATACAAACAGGGAGTGATACTACCAGTCCAAGGGTGGAGAACCATAAGAAGATGGTAGAAACAGTGAGGTGTGTTATAAAAAAATACCACTGGATGTTCTCTGAACTCTGAGAGGCCTCCAGCCAGGAGTTCTGATAAAGGGAAGCCACATGGGATAGAAGGTGGGGAAGAAGTAGTAGATAATGAAGAACCAGGGTTAAGGGAAAGAAAGGGGTGCCAGGCAATCATTCTCAGACACAAAAAAACATTATGCATGTAAGGAAGAAGGAGCAGCTGGTGTAAACACCTTTGGTAAAGTATCACTTAAGACGTAGGCATACATACTTTAATAGAAAAGAAAACAAACCATTGTAACATTTTTCCACTTACACACATTATGCATTACATTTTCTTTATTTATAACTGTCTTTCAGTAACACATTACATAAATCATTCAATTTCTGCCTTACCTTAAACTGCACTCTTTCTCCTGTATTTTGTTCTGCGTGTATTGTTCCCACAATTTCCATTTATTGCTATGCAGATTGCTCCTTCCCTTTTCTAAAGATCCCAAATACAGTTTTTTTTATCTCTTTTACAATATTCAATTTTTCAAATACATTTGGTTTTGATTTTGATTTCCATTTTCTAGTAATCACTTTTTTGGCAGCAACAGAATTGAACTTAATAAGGCCTTACTATTTCTAGGCAATTCAGATGATGTGCCTGAGCTCAAAAGAATAATTTCCTTAGTTACAGCTGTCTGCTTCCCTCAGTATATCTGATAGAGTACTCATTACACACCAAAAAAACTTGTTCCCGGTTATCTCTTTCTTTCCTGTCATACTGTCAACATTTGCTGTCTGTCTGAAGGAAAATTATTTTGAAGTCTGTTTGGTGTATGAAAATTTCTATGCAAACACTTCCAAGCAAAATCCTAAATCTTCTGGACTTTATTGCATACTCGGGAGCCATGCATGTATCCTTCCATTGATCCCTTGTAAATTTATTTTCTAGTCTCTCATTCCAATACTTTCTAACCTCCTCTGATTTGTATAGTTATCATACAGTATTTTATATTCCCTACTAATTATCCCTTTTTTAACAGCAGCTTCTCCTCTACATTTGACTAAAAATTATACGAGAGGAGGTCTTTTGCTTAGGACTCCTAAAGGCAGTCTCTCACCAGTAGTTCAGACTTCTTCTTGGCCTTATACCGTTCTATTACCTTTACCCGTCTAGTTATTTGCTTCGAATACCTTGGATCGTATGTCAGTTTTCTCCAGTAAATTCCAGCCCCCTGTTGCATATTTTCTGTACCCCCTAATTGCATTCATCCCTATTTTCAAAATCTCTCTTTTTCTTTCATGTGTTGGCTTACTTTTTAAAATACTTCCTGCATCTTTTATGAATGTAATATTCTGTATGGTAGTTATTGCTGTTCTTAGGGATCTTCATCCAAAATTCTACTTTATCCTTATTTCTTGAACTCCCCCTGCTTCATTGTCATCCCTTTTCACTTTGAATTGTAACCTTCTGCATGTATTATGTATATGAGCCTTAACTCTTTAGCTCTAAGATATCACATCAAATCAGGTAATTGAACACCAGCTTCTTCTACTGGGAGGATTAAATTATCCCATTTAACTCTTGCCTTCTTTCCCTCACAGATTCCTTCAACTCTTTAGTAGTTGTTGTCTACAACTTTTCCTTCAGTTGATAAAACTATGCCTGACCTGAGTATAAAATCAAAGGGACAAAACACATTTTTACTACTTGTATCTTACTAGACAGATCTCTAAAAAAGAGCTTCCAGTTTCTCAGGTTTTGTTTATCTTTTGTTTAGTTTCTTCCCCCATATCCTTAGCTGCCATAACAGAAGCCTTTTTGATCCATACTCCTACATATTTCATCTTATCATGTCCCTATAAGTAATGGTTTTGTTGAACCAAGTCATATGTAAGTATATAGGTGTTCATAGGTTCATAGGCGTTTACTAGACTAATGACCACAAGGGCCTTTATAAGCCTAGCCATGCACCCCAAATCTCTGACAAGTTCTGATACCCTTGATAAGTGTAAGCATGGGCCTAGGAGATGAACCATTTACAGGTTACCTGTGTCCATTAGAGACGTAGGTGCCAAACCAGGGATGAATTTCTGTTTTCCCATCCAATTCTCCAAGTTTCTCTTGAATTGGGTTAGGGAGGAACTTTGCTTCACATGGATGGGGAGCCTATTCCATAGACGGGGTAGTCTATGGGATACATACCTATCTCTCCAGCAGGTGCTATTTATATCACAGGCAATGTTTAGTCTTTACAAAAGGCAATTCTGGTCCTGTTTGTTTTGTGGATATGCAGGAGGTCCATCAGAGTGAGATCTGACAATGCCCTGTATGGCAGGCATAGATCTTCCCTCAAAAGCCTGTAGGAGACAGAATACAAGCATACTGCCTTAAGGCATTCTTCATAGGACATTTTACTTATGCCCTGCGTTCTTTTTGTGAGGAACCTCTGTGGACGTTCTAATTGTTGGATAAGCCTAGTTAGGTACATTCCAAAGGGAGCATTGTACTCAATGATATGTCTGATGAATGCCGAATATGGTGAAACAATGACTTCCTTGGACTTAGATACCATACCTTTGTCTGTAAGTTGCGCAACATAGAATGATTTCCTCACCACTGTAGACAAGTTATGGTCAAAGGCTAGATTACTGTCTATGTGTGTCCCTAAGTCCTTGACTACTGGGTCAACTCTAAGGGGTGTGTTGTCAATATGATAGTTACCAGGTATGGATGACTTCCCAAAGGATACTATTATGGATTTCTTGGCATTTAGGTTTAGTCCATGGCTCTGACACCAGTTGTTTGTCTGTGTCAGCCCCTCCTGGAGAACATTTGTGTCAGTGTGAGATTCAGTGACAGTTCCTAATTTGCAGTCATCTGCAAATTTAGTCAGCCAGAGACCACTGACATTGGCCTTGACTTCTGAGAGGTAAATGCCAAAAAGGAGCGGTCCAAGGATTGATCCCTGAGGAAATCCACTTATGATTGGCCTCTTTGTAGAGATGGACTCCTCAGTTCTAACTTCTTGGGTCCTGCCTGTGAGCCAGTTGGATATCCACCGGGTGACATGTGGGCTTGTGCCTAACCTCCTGAGTTTGTCAACAATGCCCAAGTGAGGTATTGTGTCAAATGCCTTGGCCAGGTCAAGGTAGGCAGTGTAAACGATTTTGCCCTCATCCATTGCTTTGGTGACCTTCTTAAAGAAGTCCACCAGGTTGAGTAGGCATGATCTTCCCTTGACGAAACCAAACGGGGTTGGATCCAGTGTCTGGAGGTTCACAATATCTCTGTTGATCATCTCCATGATAATTCTTTCCATGGCTTTGCATATAAGACTAGTGAGGCTTATGGGTCTGTAGTTTCCATGGTCTGTAGATGACCCACCTTTGTGCAGTGGGATGGCTGTTGTCTTTCTTCATTCATGAGGCACGAAGCCTGTTTGGAGGCTACAGTTAAATAGTAATTCTTAATTCTATTCTTAATAGGTCATGTTTCATGCTATTTAGAAGGCATCATGGGATATTGTCTGGGCCCATTGATGCAGTGATCTTGGTCTTAGACTATTAAGGACCTGTTCCCTAGTGACAGTAGGGGAAGTTATATTTGATGATATTTCATGAGGGAAGGTTGAGGGGGAGAGAGGGGTAAAGTTGGAGTTGAATTTGTCAGTCAGGAGGTTTGCTATTTCTTCTGGCTCAGTATAGGTGGCTTTATTTACAATGAGCTCTGCACATAATTGTTTATTGCCTTTGAGGTTGTGGACATATCTAAAGAATGCTTTGTGGTTGTCCTTGGCCTAGGAGACCAAACTTACCTCAAATTTGGCTTTGGTAGACTTTGTTCGTCCTCTGAGTTGTTTGTTTAATTTCATGAGAGTACTTTTATCCTCCTGGGTGCTGCACCTCCTTATTTTTGCATTGGTTTTCTTCCTCCTGTTAAACAGGCTATTGATTTTGTGATTCCACCAGGGTAGCTTGTTTTTTTTGGTTAGTTCTGTACTTTTTCCTTGTGGGTACAACTGCCTCTATGCAGCTATTAACATGCTTGTACAGGGTTTCTATGAACAGTTCTGCATAAGCAGTAGTGTTCTCAGTGTTTATGGGGGCTTGAAATTTTGCCAGGTTCTCACGTAATAGCAGGAGGTTAGCCTCAGAATAGTTCCTGAATATTCCAGGTTTAGCTGGGTGTCCAGGCTTTATTTTTACATCAAAGGAGACCATTTTGTGGTCTGACCTTACCAGGGAAGGCATTACAGTAAGGGGTGTGCAGCACTCTCCTATATTAGTGAGGACCAGATCCAGTATGACTGCACCCCTGGTTGGTGTATTGACTGTCTGGTCAAGGGAGTTTGTGTTTACAAAATCCAGGAATCTCTGTGCATGTACGTTTGGTGTCATATAGGATTCCCAGTTAATAGTAGGGCAATTAAAGTCACCCATGAATATGGTATTGGGTTGGATGGTTAGTGTTTCTAATAAGTTTAAATACATGGTATGGGTTTCCTGGGTCATAGAGGAGAACCTATAGCTTGCAAGGAAGTGGTATTGGATTTTTACCTATGGTGATTTGAACATGGAGCAGATTAAATGCATTGTCCTGTTTGACCAGTCTTGAAGTATATTTATTTTTGATGTAAATAGAGACACCTTCACCTGTAGTCCCTGTCTGTGAAGTAGCTGGCCTAAATGTGTGGAAGGCATTATAACCTTGCACTGCTGGTATGCTCTCCTTGGCTTAATACCATGTCTCAGTGACTGCACAGATGTCAGCATTCTTTACAGTAAAGAGAGCTTCAAGGGAGTGGAGATTTTTGTTTAGACTCCTAGCATTGAGGAGTAATATATTTACATTTTCTTGGTTTTGATTTGCTGTGTCAGAAGTACTTTTGGTTTGGCATTGCCTAAAAAAGGCACTCTGGGTGAAGACAATGTTTTAGCTAATATTTGAAAGCCTAGAGGGGAGAGGTGCACACCATCCCTGGCAAAGCAGCGTGGTCTGTTGGCCGTCTCCTTCCATGCTGACAAATATTGCACCCCCTTAGAATGACACCAAAAACTAAGCCAATTATTAAAGTCAATCATCTTTTGTTCATATTGTTGTATCATCCTTGGAGAAAGCAAAATGCTGCTCAGTGCTAGGCTTATACCAGCCTGAGACACATGTTGCAAGAGTTCCATGATGTCCCTCTTCATATAGTCTAGGGTGGTACGTCTCAGGTCATTTACTCCCACGTGGACTATGAATGAGTCATATTGGTAATTCTGGTCCAGTGACCTGAGTGCATGCCTAATGTGGTGGATCTTAGCCCCTGATAAACAACTGACTGTAACTTTCTCCTTACTCAGCATGGTGAGAGGGACATCAATGTGTCTCACAATGGAGTCTCCAGTGGCTAGAATGTTGGATTGTGTGATGGCTTACCTTATGGGCTTAGAGATGGGGGCTCCATGAGATGTAACTCTATGTGTTGATGTGGGTGTTGTTTTGAAAGAGCGCATTTGAGGCTGCTGAGAGTATTTGTTATGTGTACTTCGTCTGGGAGGTCTTTGTGGTTTAGGAAGGTTACATGTAAGTGCCTCAGCATATGTGGGTCAATATGTCTGGTTTGAATTGTGTGTGATGGGTGCAGCGTGTGTACTACTGACAACCTTATTGACATTAGGAATACTTTTATGAAGAGCTTTGCCTCCAGAGACATTGTTTAAATACATCTCTCACATGCTATATCAGTTTGTTTGAGAATTAACTGATTGTTTGTAAACATGAGACAATTTCTGCATTGCCTCAGGATGTCCATATCCACCAAGCCGTCAGCTGAGACAGTAGGAAAGTTCATATCCATGGCAGCAAACCCTTTTTTATTGATTAGACAGTTGGAGTGAGAATATCAGTCAATGTCAGGAGTATCTGGTTTGCAGCTAAGTGGACAGTGCTTGTCCCAGCAAACTAGTTGTCCTGTGTGCAACTAGGTATTGGAGAAATTTCAATTGTGCTTTTACAGTAAAAACAAAATGAAAACTCCAGCAAAGCTAGAACTTCCAATAAGTGACATCCCAAACCTCTTGTATCAGAGGCACATGGGATATATGCAAATGATCCTTATGAACATCAGGTGTTTCAGCTAATTGGCAATTCTGAATGCCCATGACTTGTTTTGTCGTTTTAATGGACAGTTTCAGAAGCAGTAATCCCAAGATGACTACTGAGAGGCAGAATGTGGGCTCTCCAATGACTAGTGGTATTGTCCAAGAAGATGAAGAAGGGGACCACAAAACCAACATTTCAGTGGGCCCTTCACTAATAAACTTTGCCAGAGTCCCTGAGTGGTTTCCCAACTGCTGTACTCTGGAGGCAGTCAGGGGATGCTTAACCTTACACCCTTTCTCCTGGCAAACCATAACTTCTGATTCATGGGTGCTAAGCATAATCACCAGAGGCTATGTCATACTCTTTTTGGCTTCCCCCAAAGAGAAGACTGAAGATACTCAGTGTGCCACCTCATCAGTTGGAATCTACAGCAACAAAAGTATCAAAGTTGTTAAACAAAAGAATCATCCATATTGTCCCCCCAGACAAGTTAGGATCTGAAGTCTATTCTAGGTTCTTTTTAGTTCCAAAAAGATAGGTGAACTCACACCAGTATTGGATCTCAGCAACCTAAATCAGTATGTCAAACAGACAAAGTTCAGGATGATCATGGTACAGTCCATTTTATCTCTTGTAAGAAAGGACAGTTTGCTGTATTGATCTTCAGAATGTCTTCTACCATATGAAGGTTCAGAGGCACTCCAGGAGATTTCTCCATTTCCATCTGGGAGCCAATCATTATTAATTCAGGGCACTGTCATTCAGTTTTAGCACAGCCCCCCTGTTTGTTCATCAAGATTATGGCAGTAGTAGCAGCTCATCTGTGACTGTGAGAGGTCAAAGTCTTCCCATATTTAGACGATTGGCTACTGCTTCCTTCAAGGATCTATTACTACAACAGCATCCCATGCAGAACATAGAATTTAGGGTGCCAGATAGATACAGCCCAACAAATTGCAAAACTCCCCCCTTGTAAGAGTTCAGTTGTTAAGGTTAGTAGCTTGTCAGATGACACAATATCTATGCCGACAGGCATGACTCATACTTCGTCTTTTAGGGCTGATGGCTTCTACAATTACTCTGTTCCCAGTAGTGAGATATTACGTGAGAGTCCTTCAGTGGACACTGGTAGTACAGTAGTCACAGAAACTTCACTCCCTTTACCAAAGGCAGATCTTTTGGCTCACCTGCCCCCAGGGCAATAGTCACAATGGACTCCTCCTTTCCATGGTAGGGGTGGGTGGCAATTCAAAGGGAAGTGGTCATCAGCAGAGGCCAAATTTACATCAGTGTCTTGCAGTCCTAGTGTTGCAGGCTTTTCAAGACTTCATACCCAAGGATGTGATTTCCATTCACACATACAAAATGCCAGTGGTCTGGTACATCAGCAGGCAAGGTAGAACATGTTCATGCATTATTTGACGTGAAGCCATGCAAGTCTGGCAATGGGTGATGTCTTCAAACCACATTCTGCTGGCAACACATATTCTGAGACATCCACTATAGTAGTGAACAGGCTGAGCAGGTCTATACTATTACCTCACAAGTGGTCTCTCAAACAGACAGTGGTAATGAAGTTTTTTAGTCACTTGGGCCACACTTGCTGTGACCTCTTTGCTTCCTACTTCAACAACAAATGCAGCAGTTATTTTGCCCTCATCCCACCACAGGGACAATTATCATGAGATGCTGTGGTCTACTTTTGGCCCCCAGATCTCCTTTACATTTTTGCATCAATTCCTCTTCTTAGGAAGTTCATTCAGAAAGCCATGAGGTGCAAGACCAGAGTAATTTTCATTGCTTCTTTTTGGCCTCAGCAGGTAGGTTTCCACATTCATTGGCCTCATCTACTACACTCACCATGGCTACTGAATCCCATTCTGGATCTACTGAGTTACCCATACAGAATGCCTCTACTAGATCTTCAGTCCCTAAAACTAACCGCATGGTTTCTGCTATTTTACCGATAGCCAGAGATGCAAGGCTTTCTTCTCCTGTGATCCACATAATTTTTTCATCTCAGAAAGAATTAACCAAAAGACATAAAAAAGCAAATGTAAATGTTTCTCGATTTGGGCATCCTTGAAGGGTTTAGAACATATCTCAGCCCCTCTGCCAGTGATACTGTATTTTCTTTCTGAACTTTTTATGCAATGTTCCATTTACTCTACTTATAAAAGCCCAGATGGCTGCCATTTCATACTTTTACATAGGACATAATGATTTGTCTATTGCATCACTTAAGTTGACCAAAGCTTTCCTTAAGGGAATGTTTTTATTGGGACTGCCAGTTCAAGATCGAGTTTCACTATGGGAAGATACACTTTTACTACAGTCATTAACCCAGAAACCTTTTGAACTGGTAGCATTAATAGATTTAAAATTCCTGTCTTGGAAGATTATTTTTCTGATTGCCATCACATCAAAAAAGCGAGTTTTGGAACTGCAAGCATTTTAATGCAAGCCATTCTTCCTTATTTTCCACAGGGATAGAGCTTCACTGAGAACAAATGCCTCCTTCCTTCCTAAGGTGGCATTAGAGACAAACTTGATTCAACAAATTCATTTGCTTGCATTCTTTTCAAACTTTGCTAACAAGGGAGAACATACCCTCCATACCTTAGATGTTTATAGATAACTCAGTTTTTATTTACATTGTCTAAAGACTTTAGAAACTCAGACCAGCTACTTGTTACGTCATACTTTCTAAGTGGCTTTCAGATTGCATTTCTTTGTTTATAAGATAAGAGGGCTGTATTGACAGTCTAAATCTAAGGCTGACTGTACCAGAGCGATGACAACTTCAACAACATTTGCAATAGAGTACCTGTCAGTGACATATGTGCAGCAGCAACTTGGTCAACAGCTCATACTGTTATATCTCATTACAAATTGGATGTGCAGTCTGGAGCTTGGACATCCTTCAGCTCTGCCATCCTCAGGAACGGCCTCCTTGAGTTCATCCAGGCCCTTTTTAGGTAGCTTGGGAATCTGTCCCACACGTTGAACCAAACAAAAATAGAAAACATTGGATACAAAAGTTATGAGCTTATGATAACGATAGATCCATGTTGTCATGCTTTCGTCTGTTTCAACATCCCTTCCTCCTTTCCCCTTCCAAATTGTCATTTCACATCTTCTGGGCCTTGATCAGACATTGACAGGATCCTGTCTGTCTCCCTGTGCTACTTTTCATTCCATAGTGGACAATGTTGCAAAATCCCCTGTGTTTTATTCTTTCTTGCAGTTATTAGAGACCCTTTGAAATCAGTCAGCAAACTTGATCTGAGGTAAATCAGCCGGGAGGAAAGAACTGTGGGTAGAGGAGGAGTCAGAGCTCTGAGATCCATTACTCTTGTATAAGACGTCAAGGACGGAGCTGACCAGATCTGATAACCCACATGTTGAACCAGATGGAAATAGGACAACAGAGATTTATTGTTATGATAAGTACGTTGTTTTCATGAGATCGACAGCTCAGCCCTGGCAGGACCCCTGCTACAGGATCTTCTCCTGAAAGAAGCAATAGGCACAGTTCTTCGCAGGAGTCTTCTGATTCCTATGACTCTGAGGATGAGCTAGCATATGTTGACCAGATTTCTTCTAACAAATGCAATAGCAAAACATGTCATGGAATCAGATAATACACATAGCTTTGTGTTTAGAGTTATGGATATGTGTTTTGCAAACATAAGAGGAGGAGATAAAAATAATGACTTAAATCTTAAGGAATATAATTGGATAGTCAAATTGCAAACTGATAGATTTCCTGGTTTAAATTCTGCAATATCTATTAAACCTGTTTTAAAACACAAACAGTTGTGTTTGAAAAAATAAAAGATAAAATGTAAGTAAAGTTATAATATTATGTATATTAAGTTACATGTACTATTCAGCACTAGCTCTTTAAACAAATTGTGTTCTTAATTGATTCTAATATTCGGGTGGCTGCCTCATTTATATGTTTTTTGAATTTTAATTAAATAAGGATGTGTTTAGCAGTTTTTTATATTCACACTGAAGAAAGTAATCTGAAAGCTTTGTGAATTGTAACTTTGCTGCTATCATCGTTTTATTGTTTTAAAATAAATTTGTTTGACGTAACTGAGCCATTTATATTGTTTGTAACCAATATGTTGAACCAGATGGAAATAGGACAACACAGAGTTATTGTTATGGTAAGTAAGTTTTTTTCATGAGATCGACAACTCAGCCCTGGCAGGACCCCTGCTACAGGATCTTCTCCTGGAAGAAGCAATAAGCACAGTTCTTCGCAGGAGTCTTCTGATTCCTATGACTCTGAGAATGAGCTAGCATATGTTGACCAGATTTCTTCTGGGTCATATGCTCACTCCTAGTCTGGTGAAGGCCTTGTCCTAGCTTCACCACCTTAGGATTTTGCCTTTGGAGAGGCTCTCCATAAGATAAGGATTTTTTCAACTGGGAGGTTCAGGATTGTCTAAGAAGAGAGAGAATTTCTTCGACTTCCTGAGCACAAACCTCTGTCCATTCCTCCAGTATTAGTGGTTGTGGATGATGTTATTTTTGCATCTTAATTTCACTCCGACTCCCAACCACATTCCTTCAGGCATCCAGGCATTTTTTTAGGATCCTGGATTCCTATAAATGCCTTTTCAATAAACTGGTTGTGGACCCTGAGGTGGTTTCCTCTGCCCCCAAGGGAATGAAATCCCTTGCCTAATGAGAAAGAGGATAAAACCCTGAATAGATTTGACTAGAAGGTATACACTTTTACTCTGGCCATGAGAATTCTGAATTGTCAGTTTTCATATGATCAGATTCCAAGAAACTCCTGGATCAAATTAAAGAAAAACTACAGGGGATGGAAGATAAAGCTCTAGAGAAGGAATTGTTGGAATTCTGTTATTCCTGTTCTCAAGTAGCAAAACATTCCTTGCATTGTGGCTTTGATGCTTTGTAGGCATTTAGCTGGAAAAGAACTTCATAGTTTCATAGTATAGTACTAGGCTATTTGCCCTGGGGCATTTGTAAGCCTAGCCATAGTGATGTGGCTTTTGCCACCCCATGAAATGGTACAAAAATGTACACAATAAATTTAGAATACTGTGCCTCTGTCTAGTAGTGACACAATGAAGGTCCCCTTATATAATATAATTAGTTTACTGTGCCCCTGTCTATCAGTGACACAGATGTGACCCCTGGGGTAAACTTACGATCTCCCATCCACTCATCAAGATTTCTCTTGAAGAGAGTCAGTGAGGGGCTCTGCCTAATACGAACTGGGATCTTGTCCCAAAGCATGGGAAGCCTCTGGGTTATGAATCTATCCCTCCAGCATGTCCTATTCATACTTGTACCGAGGTTTAAGTCTTTAGCTCTCGTGGTCCTGATGGATTTGGATTTTTTGAGGTGGAGCATGTCCATCAGATCCTGATTGGACATGGCCTTGTACGTCAGGCAGAGATCACCTCTGAGCAGGTGGTATGCTACTGAATAGAGCTGAAGTTTCTTTAGTCTGGCAGAATAAGACATATGTTGGAGACCCTTGATCCTCTTGGTGAGGTACTTTTGTGGTCTCTCCAGCTGTTGCAAATGCCGGGTGAGGTACATACCAAATGGGGCATTGTACTCAATCATGGGTCTGATGAGGGAGGAATATAGGGGTACAATGACATCCTTGGATCTGGATGTGAATCCCTTCATGATGAGGTGTGCAAGGTAGAATGTTTTTCTAACCACTTTGGCAACGTGGGTGTCAAATGAGAGGTCGCTGTCGACTTGGGTCCCTAGGTCTCTGATTACTTTTTCCGTACTCAGTGGGTTGCTGTCTATGTGATAATTTGTGGGTACTTTGTTTTTCCCAAAGGGATGACTATACATTTTTTGGCATTTAGTTTAAGGCCGTGACTCCGGCACCAGTTGTCCGTTTCTGTGAGGCCTTTTTGTAGGATGTATGTGTCTGCTGGTGTATCGACTATGGCGCCTAGTTTGCAGTCATCTGCAAACTTTGTCAGCCACAGCCCTCCCATGTTTGCTTTAACATCTGAGAAATAAATGCCGAACAAGAGGGGTCCCAGGACAGATCCCTGTGGGACACCACTTGTGACTGGCTTTGAGTCTGACATTGCTCCAGCTATTTTAACTTTATGGGTTCTGTCCTTTAGCCAGTTTGCAACCCATCTAGTGACATAAGGGTTTACTTTTAAGCTGTTGAGCTTATCTATGATGCCTGAGTGGGGTATTGTGTCGAAGGCCTTAGCCAAGTCCAGGTATGCTGTATGGACTGCTTTGCCCTCATCAATGGCTCTAGTGACTGTTTCGAAAAAGTCAACCAGGTTTAAAAGGCAGGATCTGCCCTTTACAAAGCCAAACTGGGTGGGGTCAAGTGTCTGTAGGTCCCCTATGTCTCTGTTTATGAGTTCCATAATGATTCTTTCCATAGCTTTGCAGACCAGGCTGGTTAAGCTTATGGTCAGTTATTAGGAGACACACCTGGTTAAGAGCACAGTCTCTTCCAGAGCATGTTATGTCTGAAATCCTAGGTGCAACTTTTGACAAGGATTATGTTTGGATCTAAGGCCCAAGCTATTTTTAAAAATAATTGGAGGTTAAGGCTAAGTCCCTTCAGACTGTCAAGGACTTTCTGCAGTCCACTAGGTTTAGTAGGAATTACTTTACCAAGCCCTGGTCCTTCCCTGCCTCACAGGCCAGACAGAGAGGAAGAAGGACTAGGAGAGACACACCACACAGACAACAAAAGAGATGGCAAGCTGACCAGGAACTTAGGTGTAGTAGACCCTGACCTCAGGGGCCCAGCAGGGACCAGCCATGACTCAGCTGGGCAACTCCTTGCTTCCCCCCTTCCCCAAGCTTCACCTACCCCCCCCCCAAGCTAGTAAGAAGAATTTTTCTTTTTTCTTTTTTTGAAAAGTGGGCGAACATTACTCAAGATCAGCGGGTCCTTCAAATCATAAGAGAAAGCTACAAGCTGCAGTATACTCATCCTACAGTTCCCAACCACATACCATAGACTCCAAAAGTACAGCTCACAGATGCTGTTGCTGAAATCAAAGTTCTCCTTCAGCATGGCTCCATAGAACCAGTATCCCCAGGGGGAAAAGGAAAAGGATACTATTCAAGACTGTTGTTAGTACCAAGAAAAGAAGGACTTTGAAGATCTGTCCTGGACTTATCAAAGCTAAACAAGTTTCTGGTAATCCCTACATCCAGAATGCTCACCCTCCAGAAACTACTGTCTTTGCTATCCCACAGGCCTACATGGTGATCCTAGATCTAAAAGGCACCTACATCCATATCCCTGTAGCAAATATGCACAGGAGGTTCCTCAGTTTCAGGGCAGGTAGAAAATATTTCCAATTCTCTGTACTGCTCTTTGGCTTATCTACTGCTCCCAAGGTATTCAGAAAATGTCTGCCTCCAGTATTGGCACATTACAGGACAAAGGGCATGCAAATCTACCCCTATCTAGATAACTACCTAAATGAACCAAGCTTCATCCACTGAGGAACAACAGGCTTTCCTCCATCTGGCCATGCCCACCTTGACAAATTTGGGTTTCTTTCTAAACCTAAAAAAGTCAAATGTAACCCCTCTCTTGAAGACTTAGGGGCCCTCCCAGATGCACACCAACAAATCACCTTACACCCCCAAGAAAAAGTCCTGTTTCTACCCACATACTTCTAAAACTTCCACCTGAAAGAATCAGTGATGGCCAGAGAGCTCTTCAGGGCATCTTACATCCTGATGACCTTCTTTGCAAAGCTGCACATGAGAAAAACACAATGATACCCAAAGGATTTGTGGAGTCAGCACAGGCGCACTCTAACTTTCAAAATAAAGCTTTTCCCATGCCTAAAAATAGAGCTGTTATGATGGATAAAGGCCTGCATACAAAACAAGGTATTCGTTTCAGTGCCAATTAGGTTACCAGATTAAGATCACAGATTTCTCAGGCCTGGGTTAGAGAATTTATTCAATGGGACTTCAAGTACATAGACAGTGAGAGACAGTACCACTCCAATAGCACATCAGTCTAAAGGAAATTATGGCAATTTACAGAGGCATGATGGCATTCAAGTAGTTATGGAAACCAGGGACACTGTTGATCAAGACAGGCAACACCTTATCAACAGGCAAGACCACAATTGTGTGGTACATAAACAGACAGGGAGGTACCTAATAATATCCACTTTGCTGCCTAGCATTGTAGCCATGTTAAGTGGCACACACTATGGGTTTTGCACCAGATAGCTCAGTACCTCCCAGGGGAGAACAACAACCTTTCAGACTACCCGAGAAGGTTTGCTCTTGACTGTCATGAATGGATGCTAAAAAAGTAAATTTTCAGCAACATCACAAGTTGATAGAGTGTGGCAGAAATACATCTTTTTGCCTGCGACCAAAACAGGCAGCAACTGAAGTATGATGCCCAGAGGACAGATGCCTTCACATTCCCAGGAAGAGGTCTGTATCTGTATAAATTCCCACTCATGCCTCTCAATCCCAGGTTACTAATCAAGATCAGGGAGGAAGGGACGAATGTGTTCTTGATAGCACCCTTTTGGCCAAGGCAGCAGTGGTTTCCTCTATTGCACAACATGAGCACATGAGAAACATGGCTGCTTTCACAGGCGGAGGATCTTTTGACCCACAGCAAGGGAAACTCCATTCATCCCAGCCTGGCCATCCTGAAGTTGGAAGCCTGGATGATGTAATCCTTTTCCCTCTGGGTCAGTTATTCAACACGAATGTCCTATTTAAAAAAAAAAATAGAAAGCCTAGAATTAGAAAGCCTTACATTTTAAAATGAAAGTGATTTACTGTTTGGTGTCAGAACAAATACTGTTAGGCAGATCAAGCTGAGCTAACTAAAACACAAGTTTGGGTGCCAAGCCCTACAGAGCTTTACTGCCGCTGAAGAGTACTTTTCTTTGAGGTTTCGAGGATCAGTGGTTGGCTTGTGCTGCCTCCCCTTGCTGAGCAGATAAGTTCCCTTTGGTGAAAAAAAAACTTCCATTTAATAATTTTGTTTATTATTTATGGCTTCCTTTTCAGAAAAGTAATTTTAAAGATAGGAGTTTGTGTTTTAATAAACTGTCATAAGATTGTACTGTACTTTTAAAAAGAAGTGCTGTGTTTCCTGTCAGTTTAACAGTTGGTTAAAATAACAGAAGACCATTTTCTGTGTTGAAATTGTGTTCATTTTACTTTATGGGGCTGGCATGGTGTTTTAAAGTACTTTTATTTTTGTAGGCATTTGCTTCTTGTTTTCTTTGGGAAAGAGGAACCATTTTCAGCTTGACAATGGAACAAACTGTTGGTCTCTTGGCCAATCCTTCTTCCATCCACAAAAAGAATAAGTTAAACAAAGAGCTTTTGCTATCACAGCATGCCAGCAATTTGCTTCAACCACAAGTGCGTGACTCTGCTGGGGCTGTTTGTTGTATCTCAGATCACTCATCTTTTATCCTGAAGCCTCTGGTGTAGCACCTACAGCCACTATGGACTAGGGGTTTTTGCCATATCCTTTGTGGCTGTTGGGATCCTCCCAATGGGCAAGGGAGAGCCGCTCGTGTCCGTCCTTGGATAGGGAACAGGGAAGGCTTCCCTTTTTTGTAAGAATGTTGTGGCCATCCCTAGGGAAGCTGCTTCTGCCACTAATAGAACTGCTGGCCCCATTTTCCTGTCAAAAAAGAAGCAGAAAACTAAACATGTATCTTCTCCTCTTCAAATTTCATTAGACAGGAGTAGTTTACTGTGTATGGCTGTGGGTTTAAGTAATGCTATTGATCCTTCTTTTAAGGTAGTTTCGGTAAAAGAAAGAGGGATACTTTATTTCCTGAAGAGTTTCAAGATTCTGAATCTGGACAGAAGGATGAAGGGACAGATGAAGGGTTTTCTCTTCAGTTTTCTGATTCAGACTCAGAGGAGAGCAGTTTCTGATTCTCCCTGTGGGGATTTCTCTTTCCCTGAGACTATTTTTAGAATGTGCCAGTGGGGGAACACTCAGAAAATACTATGAGCTGCTTCAGAAGGAATTTTCAGTACATGTACCTATTTCTTCAGTTTTGTCTACCTTAAAGCATGCGTAACTGCCTGCAATTTTCCTGACAGTCAACCATCTGCTTCTAAAAAGTGAGATAGGATGTATAGCGTTCCTCAGTCTTTTAACCTGTTATACATGAATTCCATGCCTGGTCCAGCAGCATTCTGTCCTCAACTGATGGATTCGGAGCCAATCCCTCAGATCCAACTCGGCCGCTGCTAAAGCTTGTGGCAACCAAAAACTCTCGAACTTCTCTCGAGCAATAATGCTCCAACCCGAAGTACCTCTGATCTTGTTTGCCGCTGTACGAGAAAGACATGGTGACCATTACACTCAAGTAGATAAGTCTTTAAATTGTGAATTTTTTTTGTTTTTCTTAGCGAAACCTGTCAAATTCTATGTATTCTTTAATCCCTTCCCTAATTGCCTACCTTATTACTGTTTTTCTGTTTAAAATATCTTTTTGTCCCTCTTTTCTTCCTTCTGTATAAATTTGTACCTTCAAGTACTATTGTTAATATTCTTTCCCTTTTTCTACAGTCTGTGTAGTTTTCTTATTACCATTGCTGGTCTCTGTTGTTTCCTACAATGGCAGAAAAAGAAGAGTCCATTTGGATTCAAAAAATGTCTTAAGTGTGGGCACAACATTCCATAATTGGATGCCCACACTTTGTGTATATTGTCTAGGACTTCTCCATTTACAACAAGACTGCTCTGTTTGTCATGGGTTTAACCCCAGAGCCATGGTAGAAAGAAAAAAATAAATTGATTTTAAAAGGGCTTCTTCTTTCAGAGAGGCTTTATCTGGAACTATGTTCTCTAAAAAAACTAAAAGGTCTAAATCTCCTCCTCCAGGCCCTACTACCTCTTCCTCTAAGGCTTCGGAGTAACCTAGAAAAAGGCCTCCTTCGGATCCTAAAGGAAAAAAGTCTAAATTTTCAGATTTTACCTCATCCTCAGATCTGAAGCACACAAAAAGTGATTTATCGAATTCAACCTCAACATTAGATCCGAAGCAAAAGAAAAAAGAAATATCTGATCAGACTTCTTCAGATCCTTTGCATAAACCAATTGATCCAACTACTCTATCCACTATTATTTACCTTCCAAGGACTAGATTCTCCCTTTCAGTAGCTCCAGTTCCCTTCAGGGTTCCCTCTCCCTTTTTGGAGAGACCTAGATCCCCTTCTGGATTTTCCACTCGCTTTTCCACTCTTAACTGGCTTAACAGAAGAAAATGTGGAGAGAGTGGTGAGAAGCATTCTCTCAGCACAGATTCTGATGGGTGTCCCTTCAGCTCCTACCCCTTCAGGTCAGGAGGTCCGATCTGTCACACTCCCTCTTCCATTTCCTCCTCTGACTCATTTCTCTGTCTCAGAGTCCTTGGATCCGAGCTGTCTAGCGCCATCTGGCTCAGATCCAAAGATACTTTTATCCTTGGATCTGAAGTTTGCTCTGAGCACTTCGGTTCAGTCAGATCAGGAGAGCTGTCAGAGCTGAGGGTTCCCTGTCAGATCTGAGGTGTTGGAGTTGACTACAAAGTTGTCAGAGCCATCTTTGCACCTCAGAGCCTTGGCACAGGTTGGCTCGACTCTGGCTACTGCCTCTGGAGTATTGTCCTTGGAGCAGGGTGGGACAGCGGTCCAGAAGCTTGCCTTTTTAGATCCAAGGCCCTCCCCATCTCTGGTGAGGTATGCCTTTGAGGCTATGGAGAGAGCATTGTCTGTCCTAGCAACACAGATGGTTCCTGCCCCCCTCAGATCCTCAGTCTATGACCTTGAAGTTTCTGCATGTGGCATCTCAACCCTCTTTTCCACAGGCACATCCAGTACTGAAACCCCAGGCTTCTCAGCTGGGTATCCCAACTTCTTCTGATACCTCTCCAGAGCATCCCACTGAGGAGGCCCTTAAGAAGACATGCAAGAGGAAACATGTGGACTCTCCAGAGGAGTCTATCACAGCAGATACAGACTTCAATGAGGGTGAAGGATCCCCATGGTCACCTCCTGAAGATGTCTCATTTGGCGACATCCTTGATGTCTTAAAACAGGTGCTGGACATCCAGCAACCCTTCTTCCGAGAAGTCTGTATTCCTGGAGGATTTCGGTATTGGCCAGTCTACCTCCTGGGTGTCTCCGCCTGCCAACGAGCTCATTGAGCTGATCTCTCAGCGAGCATGGAAGGATCTCAACACAATTGAACCAATACCTTGGAAACCTGACAGAATTATGGCGCCACCAGAGGACAAACAATTTTGGGGAAAAGGATTTCCTGTTGATGTCGTGGTTGGGGCGGCAGCCACTAAAAAGGAACTTGCTGAGGAGAGTTCCACTGTTCATCCCCCAACAAGGAGTCTCAGGCAATGGACAGGGTTGGGAAGCATGTCTATGCTTCAAGGACCTTCACCTTAAAGTCGCTGAATTATTTTGGCTCATTTCACAAGGTTACGGAGGGATTTTGATTAAGGAGCTTTCAAATACTCTCTCAGGATCGATTTCTGAGGAAGCACAATCATCTCAGTTGGCTACACTGCACTCTGTTTCCAATTTGTCCATGAAGCTCATTTCGCAATCAGCCGAAGGAACTTTAAGGGCAGCGGGTTCAGGCATTTCTATCAGGAGGCATGCCTGGATGCACTTAGGTGATTTTTCAGAGCCCTTCAAGTCTTTGTTTGTCAATACTCCTTTTGAAGGCACATATTGTTTGGCCTGCAAGAGAAAAATACAATGTTATGTAGTCCAATCTCGCCTACATTCTTACCCGTGGGTTCGACGACTCAGCCAAACGTTTTTTAGCTCTAAGTCTTTCTATTGGCTGGGCTAAGATGTTATCCCATGCTGCACTGCTCTCTATCCCCAGATCTCGTTTGCCGCTCGTGTAGCTCGGACGTGGTCTCGCTCTTGGCTGTGGCTAAGTACCCTTTTTCTTCCTTATCAGAGAAATTTGTTGCAAAAAAAGCTATTTTAATAGCTATTGTGTGTTCTTGTCTTGTGGAAAAGTTGTGTTTTTGATAGTTTTTTTTCTGTGGTATCCCACTAGCTGTTTCCAGCGGGCTAGGCCCATTTTCAGTTAGAGGACCTAGTCTGTCCCCTTGCTTTCCTTGTGTCATAAAAGTTTACCGGGACTAAAAACGTTTAAATTAGAGGTATTAGTCCTTTCCCCCTTGTGTTTGTGTCTAAGGATCGTTTAACTTAGAGATCGTGTGGTATTTTGTTTGTTGTAGGCTTTTGCCCGCCTTGTGACTGTTTGACCGTTGGTCCATTTATTCAGTGGTTAATTGTTGTTGGTGCTTAATTATTGTTGGTTAACTATGTCCAAAGATACTAAGGAGCACAAGCCCTCGGGCTTCAAGAAATGCTCTAGGTGCAGTTATAAAATGTCCATTACCGATGGACACTCTTGTCTATGTGTATTGTCTGGGAGCGATTCATCTCTAGGAGTCGTGCAGCTTCTGTCATGCCTTTAGTCCTTGAGTTCTTCAGGAAAGGAAGAATAAATTGATTTTGAAGGGACTTCTGAAACCCTCCTTCGAGGAGGGTCTGGAGAGTGCTTCCAGCTCTAAGGCAAAATCCTCTAAATCAAAAAAGAGATCTCCGGCTCCATCAGTCTCCTCGGAGCCAACGGAGAAAATAGCAAAGTCTGCTTCGACATCCTCGGCTCCATTGTCCTTGGGGGCCGCAGGAAGTGTCAGTTGTTATGGAACTTGCTTCGGTTCCAATCTTCTTGGAACCTGTTCGGAGCCGATCGCCTAGCATTAGGCCAGTATCCCCTCCTCACAGGTCCCCTTCAGAGAGGAGGTCTCGATCTCCTTCTCTATCCTCCAAATCCTCCAGGACCTTATCAGATGTGGACATCGATAGAGTGGTGCAGAGACTCCTTCAGTTACCGGTTCTGGCAAAATTGTTCTCGGCACCGACCCATTCAGCTCCGGGGACGGTCCCTCAACCTGCTTTGATACTTCCTCCTCTGAGCACACCTCAGCTTTCGGAGCCTGAGTGCTCGGCTCTGTCTGATGTCCCTAGGTCAGTTCCGGCAGACCCTCCTGGCTTATCGGTGCCGACGTCAGCTCCGACCCCGTTGGCGCCATCCACGGTGTTCAGGACTCAGGATTCTTCGGTCGGACCCGAGGGGGAGGCTTCGGGACACCTCTCAGCTCCTAGTCTCCCTCTCAGTGCTTCGGCGAAGGGAAGTTTGACTCCTGTCGTGGCTTCAGAGGCTGGTCGTTCTTCGGACTCGGGGGGACCAGCCTTCGCGGCCATGCGGAGCGTGCTGGCCAGGTCGTCAGCAACATCATGCGGGTCGGTCATTCTGTCCCCTACTACACCAGTGCAGGTCTCTGATCACCATCTGTCTCTAGACAGCGGAGCCCCAAGGCCTCAGGTTACCCCATGAGTGGTCCCCACATTTCTGAGGGCCCCTCAGAGTTTTTGCCTGAGGAGCCACTCAGAAAGAAGACGTGCAAGAGGAAGCACATAGATTCCCAGGATGAGTCTCTCACATCTGACACCGACCTCGGGGAATCGGAGGGGTCCCCCAAGTCATCCTCTGAGGATGTTTCTTTCTCTGACATCCTAGAGATTTTGAAACAGAGAGGTGACTGGCCATCCAAAGCCCCCTCCGAGGAGGAGCCATCTTCCTGAAGGCCTTTGATGCTCAGCCCTCCGCCTCCTGGGTATCTCCACCCTTTGACGAGCTTCTGGATTTGGTTTGTCGAAGGGTATGGGGAAACCCCTGACTCTGTGGAACCAGTCCTCAGGAGACCCAATAAATTTTTGTCTGCTCCTCCTGATAAGGAATTTCTGTCCAAGGGAGTCCCTGTGGATGCCATGGAGGTGGCAGCTGCCACTCAGAAGGAATTAGCCGAGACTTCTTCCACCGTCCATCCCCCTAAGAAGGAGTCTAGGACCATGGACCGGTACGGGAAGCATACTTTTTCTTAAGCGACCTTTACTGTACGGTCACTGAATTATTTATCACACTTTACATGGCTCCAGAGAGATCTCCTCAAGGAGCTTGGAGATACTCTCACGGGTAACGTTTCTGAGGCGGTGGCCCAGACGGTCAACACTCAGATGTCTACCCTCAATTCCATTGCAAACTCATCCATGAGACTAATCTCCTATGTAGCCGAAGGAGCGAGTAGGGCAGCAAGTTCAGGAGGTGCTCTTAGGAGGCAGGCCTGGATGCGCCTTTGTCATTTCGCAGAGGCCATCAAGTCTTCATTCACCAACGCCCCTTTTGATGGTTCCTTGTTGTTCAGAACCAAGGTGAAAGGCACCAGGTGCGAGCAGGAGGGAAAAACTCTGCTATAGGAGTCCGGGTTTGTCCCGGGATTACTTCCGTGTCACTATTAGACAGAGGCACAGTAAACTAAACTTTAAAAAGGGCACAGTATACTCAAATCAAGGGGTGGCGTAAGCCAAACACAATCGGGCTAGGCTTATAAATGCCCCAGGGCAGATAGCCTAGTATGAACCTATGAACCTAATCTAGGCCTTATCCCAAGGCCCAGAGGGGTGGCAAAATGTGGTTCAAGAAATCACAGAGGTTTTTTTCCGGTGCACAAGGTGAGCCTCCCTCCAGAGGCAGGGGAGGGGGTGGTTATTCAGGGAGACGCCGCCCTAGGGGCAGAGGAGGCCCCCGCAACTCGGGAGACCACAATTCCTTTTGTGGTTCTCCCTACCGCCTTTCCTGATGGGAGGCCCGACTGTGCATTTCTGGAGCCAGTCGGGGGTCGAATCTCATTATACCCGGAGGCCTAAAAAGACATCACCCAGGACCAATGGGTTCTACGAATAATTTCCGGAGGATATGTCATCCCCTTCTCGTCAAATCCCCCTCCAATCAAGAAAATCCCGGATGTTCCACCCAGTCAAAGGGATTACGCAGCTTCAGAAGTTTCAAAGCTGCTAGAAAAAGGAGCCATCCAACATGTCCCCTCAGACTAGATCGGATTAGGGACTTACTCCAGATTCTTTTTGGTGCCGAAAAGGACAGGGGACCTGAGACCCATATTGGATCTCAGTCAATTGAACACCCATGTGCAAAAGTCCAAGTTCCGAATGGTCACATTGCAGTCTGTTCTCCCATTGTTGGGAAAAGAAGTGTGGATGTGCTCCATCGACCTCAAGGATGCTTACTACCACATAAAGATGGACAGGACATCCAGAAGTCACCTACACTTCTGGCTGGGAATCAGTCATTTTCAATTTCGAGCCCTGCCCTTTGGTCTCACCACAGCCCCCAGGGTGTTTACCAAATGCATGGCAGTGGTGACTGCTCAGCTGAGACGTCAGCGATTCCAAGTGTTTCCATATCTGGACGACTGGCAACTTACTGCCACCACCCAAGCATCTACTACTTCAGACCAGGGATGCTACTATCAGCCTATGTCAACAGTTGGGCATCACATTGAACTGGGAAAAATCTGCCTTGTTGCCCACACAGCATGTCACTTTTATAGGCGCCGAACTAGACACCATCCTCATGCGGGCGTTTCTACCACAGGAAATAATCAGAGTCCTACAACAACAAGTTCACACCTTGCTCCCTCTGAGAAGAGCGAAGGCAAGATGGGTCCTCCAACTGTTGGGGACAATGGCTGCTACGATTATGTTAGTCCCTCTGGCAAGGTTATATATGAGGCTCCTTCATTGGCTACTCTTTGCCCAGAGTCTCTTCAACGTCTTCCACTTTCTCACCCTATTCTACTCACAGACAGGTGCAAACAGGATCTCAGTTGGTGGCTTCGCACCGACAACCTGAATGCGGGAATGCCCTTTGTTCCTGCGCCCCCGGTTGCCACGGTGACCACGGATGCCTCACAGATGGGGTGGGGGGGATTATTTAGGCAGGACAGTCCAAGGCACGTAGCAAGAGCACGAGATGCATCTGCATATCAATGTCCTGGAGATGAGAACTGTGCTACTAGCGTTGCAAGCACTTCAGAGTTTTCTTCCTCTCGGGACTATTGCAGACCACTCAGACAATATGTCAGTGGTGTGGTATCTGAACAAGCAGGGAGGAACCAAGTCTTATCCTTTTTGCAGAGAGGCCATGTGAGTGTGGCAGTGGGCAGTGTATTCCTAACGTTTTCTGCTGGCAACGCACATTCCGGGGAAGTCCAGTGTGATCGCAGACAGGCTAAGCAGAGCTATTCTGATGCCTTATGAGTGGTCCCTGAACTGTCAAGTTGCGGAACAGATCTTCCACAGGTGGGGTCAGCCTTGCTGCGACCTTTTTGCCAGCCCCCTCAATGCCAAATGCAGCAGCTACTTCACGTTGATCCCCCCTCAGGGGGACTCACCCAGGGATGCTCTAGTCCATGATTGGCCCTCCATTCTACTGTATGCCTTCCCTCCTGTCCCCTTGTTGTCAAAGGTTATTCAGAAAGTGCAATCCTTGGGAAGCAGAATGATTCCGATTGCCCCACATTGGCCTCGTCAAATTTGGTTCCCCTTTCTCCATCCATATCTCATGGACGCTCCTTGGATTATGGACCCACAACCAGACTTACTGACACACATGTCAGGGCAGCTCCATCCCACTCTTCGGACCCTCCAGTTGACAGCCTGGCTACTCCACTTCGGTCATTAGTTAGGCTTCATCATTTTTCGCCGGAGGTGGTTCATATTTTATCTTCTTCTCATAAGCCCTCGACCAGGAAGATTTATTACAGCAAATGGAAGAGGTTTTCAATCTGGCTGCATGCCAAAAAGATTGACCCTTACACAGCTCCAATTTCATCTGTATTGGCGTTCTTGTCTATGCTGTTTAACCAGGGTTCAGCGGCCACAACCATTAAAGTCCAATTGACGGCGATTTCTACCTTTCATGTCGCAGACGAGCCTAGCCTGATGGTACATAGACTCTGTAAGGCTTTCCTGAAGGGCACTTTGTTACTTCGTCCTCCGGTATCGGAACCTGTTATGCCTTGGGACTTAAACTTTGTTCTCCAGGGTCTTACTTCACCCCCCTTTGAGCCTGCAGCCACTTGTGATTTAAAATTCTTAACTTGGAAGACTGTCTTTTTAGTAGCCATTATGTCTGCCAGACGCGTTTCGGAGCTTCAAGCTTTATCAGTCAAACCCCCTTATTTGATTTTTCATAAGGAAGGGTTTCTCTCAGACCGAACCCCTCTTTTCTTCCCAAAGTGGTGTCAGTCAGTAACCTTAACCAGTCTATTGAATTTCCAGTGTTTTTTCCCCAGTTCTCAAACAAGGCAGAATTCAAATTTCATCAATTGGATGTGCACAGACAATTATGTTTTTATTTGCACAGAACGAAAGACCTCAGAAAATCTCATCAGTTGTTTGTTTCCTTCTCGGAAAACAGAATTGGGTCTCCTGTCTCCAAAGTCACGTTGTCCAGGTGGATTTCCAGTTGTATTTCTTTCATTTATTCCTCAGGGGTAAAGATTTACCATTCCGGGTGAAGGCTCACTCTACTCGGTCTGTATCTACATCTACAGCTTTTCAGGCCTGATTGTCTATGGATGATATTTGTGCTGCGGCTACTTGGGCATTTCCTCACACCTTTGTTACTCATTACAAGTTGGATGTGGTATCTAGGGGCAGGTCTTCCTTTGGTTCCACAGTGCTCAGGAGTATTTTCCACTGAGCCTCTCAGGATTTAGGTGCTGGGAATGCTGTCCCACGGGTAAGAATGTAGGTGAGATTGGACTACATAACATCAAGAAGTTATGTACTCACCATTACGTTCGATGTATGTAGTCCATCTCGCCTCACATTCTTACTTACTCCCCCCTCCTTCCCCCATCCTGGAGGATCTGGAGGTTAGGTCTGGTTTCAGAGCTCCCTTCATTCTTGGTTTGTTCTTCCTTTCCTTAGGTGTTGTTATGCAAGGAGAATGAGTGCTGGTGCTTGCAGCAAACTAGATCTGGGGATAGAGAGCAGTGCGGCATGGGATACCATCTTACGCCAGCCAATAGAAAGACTTCGAACTAAAAAAGTTTAGCCGAGTCGGAGCCGACATTTGGCTCCAAACCCACGGGTAAGAATGTGAGGTGAGATGGACTACATACATCGAACATTATGGTGAGTACATAACTTCTTGTTATCCAGATGTGAGAAGGATGGAAAGACCCTATCTGCCATTGGTGTACGTTTTTGACACCTCAAAGATCGTATTCCAGGAATCAACAAGGTAGTCAAAAGATGTGGTTCAAAAAGTCCCAGGGACCTTTCCAGGACACATGTGAAAGAAGTTCCCCCAGGGGTACAGGGGAGAACTCTAATGGTAGACACCATCCCCGCTGCAAAGGTGGCCCGGAGAACCAGGGGTCCAGAGATTTGTTCCTTGACAGACCCTTCCATTGTTCCTGAAAGGAGGCCCAATTGCCCTCCTCTGGAGGCAGTTTGGTCAACTATCCCTGCACCAGTGAGCCTGAGTAGAAATAACAACAGATACTTGGGTGCATAGGATTACTTCCAGAGGTTGTATATTACCATTTTCCCTTCCTCCTCCAGTTTCAAGAAAAATCCTTGACATTTCACCCAGTCAGAGTGAGCAAGCAGCAATTCAGGTACAAAAGCTGCTAGAAAACGAGTCATCTAAGATGTCCCACCAAACCAGTTAGAATCCAGAACTTACTCAAGATTCTTTTTAGTGCCAAAGAAAACAGGGGGCTGGAGACCAGTTTTGGATATCAGCAACCTTAACAAGTCAGTTCGATGCACCAAGTTCCAGATGGTCACAGTTAAGTCCATTCACCCTTTTCTGGGCAAGAATGGCTGGTTGTGCTGGATAGACCTTCAAGATGCATACTATCACGAAAGATGAACAGGTCATCCAGAAGGTATTTGCACTTCTGCCTGGGAGCCAGTCATTACTATTTCAGAGTTCTGCCCTTTGGTCTCACCACAACCCTCAGGGTGTTTGCCAAGTGTATGGCAGTAGTAACAGCTCACTTGAGCCTGCAAGGATTCTGAGTGTTTCCATGTCTAGATGACTGGCTCATTACCATCCTGACCAGGCATCAGTTAACAAGGGCAAGAGATCAGGTTCTCCAGACATGTTCTCATCTGGAGATACAAAAATGATCAGGCCCCTGCAAGTATGGTAGCTGGATGGCTCCAAACAAAATCCCAAGGCAAAAAGTATTACTGGAGCCAGCAAACAGTGACTAATATAGTTTTATTCATGTAAAGGAGAACATTGAAAAAATGAAAAGCAGACCGGTTTCGGCTATATAATCATCAAGCCTCATCTGGAAATAACCATAAACTACGAGAAGTCTCAACCAACCCAAAATTTGGACTTTATAGGAGCACTGTTCAACACATAGTCAATGATAGCCTCACTACCTCTTTCAGGGGTTCAGACTGTAAGGTCACAGGTTATAAAATTAATCTGCAGTACCAGGATTTCAGCTTGCTTGGTCATTCATGTTCTGGCATCAGTGTTAGTGGCAATAGCACTAGTACCTTTAGCCAGATTTTGCATGAGGATCCTTCAGTGGATGCTAGCAACACAGTGGTCGATGCCAACCCATGTCAGCCCCAATACGAATCATCCACACATGCAAGAGGTATCTCAAATGGTGGATTCAGTTGGCCCAGGTTTACTAGGCCGTCCATTCATCCCCCTCAGCCCAAAGCCATAGTGACCATGGATGCTTCCCAGTTGGAGTGGGGAGTCATTTTTCTGGGGGAAACAGTCCAAGGCACTTGGTTCCCTGAAGAGGCCAACTTGCAGATCAGTGTCCTAGAGATGAGAGCAATGCTTTTAGCGTTGCAGGCCTTTCAGAATGCTCTCCCTTTGGGGACAGTTTGAATTCAAACAGACAATATGTCAGTAGTTTGGTACATCAACAAACAAAAAGGAACCAGATCTCATCCCTTATCTCGAGAAGTGCTCAGAGTGTGGCAGTGGGTGATCCCATACAACCACTTCCTCATAGCAATGCACATTCTGTAGAAGTCCAACTTGATAGCAGGAAAGCTGAGCAGCTGCATTCCTCTACTTCGCGAGTGTTCTCTCAAGAAGAATGTAGTGGAAGTGATTTTCTGTCAGTAGGTCCAGCCTTGCTGCGATCTTTTCGCTTCTCCCCTAAACAACAAATGCAGTAGCTACTTTGCCCTAATTTCCCCACAGGGGGAATCACTTAGGGATGCTCTCTTTCACGATTGGACTCCCCCGATCTACTTTACGCTCATCCCCCAATTCCGCTAAGCTCATAATTCCTACAGAAAGCTGCCATGTTGAAGAGCAAAGTCATCCTCGTTGCACTTTACTGGCTTTGACAAATTTGGCCTCATTTACTTCACCAACATTGGATTATGGATCTGACTCCAGACCTTCTGTCTCATTCAACAGGTGTGATTCATTCAGACATATCAAACCTCAGGATGATGGCCTGGCTTCACCATTTCCATTAATAGCCAGACAACCTATACTTTCATCACCTGTCTGACATATACTTTTATCTTAAGCGCTTTTCGTCAGCACATATAAGCTGACTTCTTCAGAAACAAAACCACTGACAACATAACCATTTAAAAAGGCTGAACAATCAGCCTACATCATACAATTAACTCCATTAATTCAGTTTAAAAAAATTTTTTTTTTTTTTAACTATTTTGAATGACTTAAGTTACTGCTCTCACGAGACTGATCTTTTGGAGAGTAGTAAAAGTGTACCTTCTACCATTTCAAACACTACTGGTGATTTTAATGTATACAATTTTAGTAACATAGAAATTGGGCCTGAAATGGTCAACCTTCTATCTAAGGGACTTACTTTCATCCCATCAAAACCATGGGACCTGACTAACACAATTCTAGACATTAAATTGTTTGTTAGGAAATTGAACCTTCAGGTGTCGATGGGTAATGTCTTTGACTACTGATAGTCTCCATGTACCTAGTACTTACAATCCCCCATTGCACCCTGCCCTTTTTTTATTTTTTTTTTTTTTTTTTTATTTTTCACAAGGCTAGAGTTACATTACGAACTAACGCTTCCATTCTTCTCAAGGTGGTGTCAGAATCTAATATCAGTCAGTCCATTAATTTTCCAGTATTCTTTCCTAAATTTGCTAACAAGGGCAAATACACATAACATTTATTGGATGTTCATAGACAATTACGTTTTTACCTAAATAGAAAAAAAGGCATCAGAAAATCTGACCATTTGTTTGTCTCATTTGCAGAAGTAAAATTGGGAAAGCCAGTTGTCAAAGTACCTTTAGCCAGATGGCTGACTGATTTTGTATTTCATTAATTTATAATAAATTGGACATTAACTTACCAAAACCATTACAGGTACATTCAGCTAGATCCATGGCAACTTCCTCAGTTTTTCATTCAAGAATGTCCATGGATGATAGTTGCTCAGCAGCAACGTGGGCCACTCCCCATACCTTTGTTACATATTACAAATTGGATTTGGTCTCCAGAGGTAGAGGTATCATTTGGTTCAACTGTGCTCAGGAATATCCTTCCTTGAGTCCACCTGGAATCTTGGGTAGTTGGGGAGTCTGTCCCATCAGTTGAGGATAGAATGAAAATTGACAACATCAGATAAAGAAGTTATGTACTCAACATAATGTTTTATCTGAGTTGTCCATTTTCATTCTTCCTCAGTTTCCCACCCACCAACCCCCATCCTTTGAAAACTCCTGGAGGAATAAGTTGTTAATGGACATTAATGTCCTTTATATTTAGCTCCAGATATAGTCTTCTTCCTGTTTGTCTGCAAATATTTCCTTCTAGTAAAATCAGCAAACAAGATCTGAGGTACTTGGGGCTGGAGCATTATGGGTAAGGGAGAAGCTTGAGAGTTTTTGGTTGCCATGAGCTTTAGCAATGGCCGAGATGGATCCGAGGGATTGGATCCGAACCCATCAGTTGAGGAAGAATGAAAATGGACAACACAGATGGAATATTATGGTAAGTACATAACTTCTTTTTAATTATTCTGTTGCTAAATACATAGTTAATTGCAATCCTACAATTTGTAATATGACTGGGAAGATTATTTGTAGCTATGGGAAATGCTGTACACTTCTGCAACTTTGATTTTCAAATTTTGAATTGTCAGGCTCATACATTGAAGTTTGTCCAGACTGTGAAAGTATGAAGAATGTTTTGTTTGTAGTTTTGTCTTGTAAGGAAAAATCTGCTGTAAATAATTTAATTTCTTTTATTGTTCAAGTCATTACTCATTGTATACAGTATGTGTATGACTCTTGATACTGCTTCAAGGGCTATGGCCACTGGTACTGTTTTGAGGAGGTTTGCATGGCTGTGTTCTCAGAACCTCTCAGATGTTAATATAAGATTTTACATTCTCCTTTGGACAAATATTTAGATTGTGTCCCCTCTGTTGCAGAGTTGATCAAAAGGTGTGATGAAAGAGGTAAGCTGATACAAGGAATCTCTAAGATGCTTCACCCCCCCCCCCCATTTACAAATTTTCAAGGGATTTTCTAACTCCTCATCTAATTTTGGTAAGAAACAGAATAAACAGTCTCAACAAAATGCAGGCAAGCAAGTGTTTATGAAGAAATGGCAAGGAGGTTCCAAGAAGAATTCTTGAAGCTCCCAAAACCTTAAGAAGAAATGGCAAGGAGGTTCCAAGAAGAATTCTGGAAGCTCCCAAAACCAAGGACAGTCTAGTAAGTTGGAATGACAATTTAAGAGACTTTGATTCCCCCCTCCCAACCCTGGTACCCCACTGTGTCTTCCAGAAAGTCCAAATCTCCACTTTTCTCTTTGGCAACAGACTGTTTTCAGGCAAACTGGTTGCGAAGATCATTCATTAAGGTTACAGATGGCAATGGGAGGAAATTCCTATTTTCCAGGGGGTAATTCTTCATCCTCAAGACCAGACCTTTATTTCCACCTGTCCTTCATCACATGCTGTCCCAGTGAGTGATAGAAATATTTTCCCTTCCCAGATGGGAAAGGGATTTATTCAAGGTTGTTTTTAGTGCCAATGAAGGAAAACCTTTGGAGACCAGTTCTGGATCTTACATTCCTAAATCTGTTTGTGATAGTGCCCAAATTCAAAATGATGTCACTTCATAACATGTTATCTCTTCTTCCTCATTCAAGTTTCCTGATAATACTAGATTTAAAAGATGCTTATCACATCCCCATTCATCCATATTTCAGTCATTTCTTAAGGATTTGTGTATCTGTATGACATTATCAGTTTTTTGTCTTACCCTTTGGACTCCCCACTGCACAAAGAGTGTTCACAAAGTTTCTAGCTCCTCTTATAGCTTGTTGCTGTTTACAGGGTATCCACATTTTTCCATATTTAGATGACTTTGTTAACTTTGCAGGGTCTTTTTTGAAGTGTTAGGATTTTCTTTCTTGGCGTGAAAGATCTGTTACAGAAGCTGAGATTCCAAGAGGACATTCAAAAGCATTTCTTGTGTTTCTTGACTGCTTGACTGCTTCAACTAGACAACAGAATTCAAAGAACTTTTCTTCCACAGGAAAAAAATAGATCAATATCTAGATCTATTTCTAGGGTTTTCCACTCAGATTTCAGGTCTCAGGATTTTGGGTCTCATAACTTCTATGATTCTCATGATATCCCTTGATAAGATTCCACGTGAGAAAGATACAGTGGTATCTGAAGTCTTTTTCGTCCCAGCACCAGTACCCTTTGCCTTTTCAAATCCCAGTGCTGGGGTTTGCCAGAAGAGCAATCACTTGGTGGAGACAACAGATATCCCTAAATCCAGGTTTCCCCTTGTCCTTCCTTGTTCCAAAACAGTCAGTCACTACAGATGCCATGGACTTTTCTTGAAAAGCAATTTCAGGAGGGATAGAAATGCAAGGGGTGTGGGACACCAAGGAAAGATGCAAGCACATAAATATAAAAGAAATGTTTCCCTGATCAAGGCACTCAACGCTGTGTATCTTCTTCAGTCTCCAGAGCTCTTCAGGTTGTTACAGACAGTATCACAGTATGTGATACATCAGCAAACAAGGGGGAAGCAGGATGTATCCCCTTTGTGGGCTAACCATGTTAGCTTAGGATATAGCGTCACAGCACAGTCTGACTCTACAGACATCCAACATTCTGTCAGAGCAAAACTGTGTGGCAGACAAACCAAGAATGATGAGGGCAGACCGTCACAAATGGAAACCGGATCATGGGGTCTTCCAAGATTTGATCCCTCTGTGGGAGTTCCTCAATTACACCTCTTTGCCTCCTCTCTGAGCCATCAGCTGGCAATATTCTGCTCTAGAACTCCATGCAAAAAGACCTGGAAGACAGGTGCCTTTTCTTTTCCTTCAAACAGGAATGTTCCTGTATGCATTTTCACCCTTTCCACTAATATCCAGGATACTTCTGAAGAGTCAGAAAAAATCTGCCAGAATCATTGTGGTGACTCCTTTCTGGCCCAGGCAACCATGGTTCTCTCATCTTTTGGAAATGGTTAGGAGCAATTACCACAACTTCATCACAGACTAGAGCTGCTCACACAAGAACCAACAAGAACCAAGGTGTTTGACACACTCTGGCACCAGTTAACTTCAATTGATTGCATAGATGATCTGGTTTTAATTCCGTTTAGGCACCTGTTAACTGAGGAAGTGTAGTAGGTACTAATGGTGGCAAGAAAATCTGCTACTAGAAAATCATATATTAGCAAATGGAAAAGGTTTTCTAGTTGGTGCCAGCAACATAACCAGCACTCATTCAGGGCTAGTTCTCTAGTTTTTCAGTGTTTGCATTACTTTCCAATGGCCTTTCTTACTCCTGTCAAGGTTAATTTATCATCCATTTCTGCATATCTGCACTTGGATCCCCTCTTTTAATGCATTCTCATATCAAAATGGCTTGAAATGTTTTTTTTATAAGAGGCATCAAAGAAAACTGGTGCCCCCTTCTTGGGATCTTAATTTTGTGTTAGAGAAGCTAACACTTGCCCCTATTTGAACCAGCTAACCTGTCTGACTTGAGGTTCTTAGCATGGAAAACAGTTTTACTGATTGCTTTCATCTCTTCAAGAGGAGTATTTGTCTTGCAAGCTCTTATAGTGAGTCAGCCATACCTCATTTTCCACAGGGACAAGGTTTCTTTGAGGACTAATCCTTTTTTTATGCCAAAGTGGTATCTGAGTTTACTTTAAGCCAAACTATCCATCTCCCTGTTTTCTTTCCTGAGCTCAAACATGAGAGAGAAATTATACACCATACCTTGGATGTCCAGAGTGGGGACATCACAATTCTCACCACAACAAAACTATTCCTTGGATGTCCATAGACAATTCAGGTACTGTTTTGACATAACTAAATCTTTTAAGATCTTTGGATCGATTGCTCATTTCTTATGAAGGTAAGAAGAAGGGACAATATGTGTCAAAGCAGACTATTTTAAAATGGTTAGCTAAGGCTATAACCTTTTGTTATTCTTGTGACAATAAGAGGTGCTGCCAGCCATACTAGGAGAAGTTGGGCAGTGGATGTGTAACATATGCCAGCACAGCTAGCTGGAGTTTTGTAAAGAATTATATTTCATTGGTATATCAAACTGATTTATACAGATTCTTGTGTTTAAAAATGTATTTGTAAAGTTGCTTGTGTTAAAATGTATCAACGGTATGCCTTGCTGGAAAGAAAAGAAATGTACATATATTATTGTAACTGAATTAAATGTATCTGTTTTAACACGGGATACTGGAAGAGAAGAGGTTGATCACAATCCAGCTGCAGCAAACTTTGAAAAATAGTTGAAATTAAATTAGGCCATAACGATTGTATTTCACAGTCCTGGTTGCAGCCAGAGACAAAATGTCTGAAAAACCAAGTATTAGGAAGCCTTTTTTATTGTCTCTAGCAGGGAGCTAATTGCTGCTCTACAAGCATAGAGGATTGAAATTGTTTTATGACTTCCAGCAGCTGCACCAGATCTGAGCAATGCTCTTGTGTGTGTATTATTGAAATGTAGGCGCTAAAATCTTGGCATTTTCTAGTGTTGGTGAGTGTGGGAAACCGAGTCAGATGACCAGATGTGATGTCATTGTGCAATCAACCCTGAAATAATATTTAGACATTACATTGAGAAGTATCTCAGTCAGACTGAGCAGTCTGTTCTTGGAACCTGAGAAAGGAGGAAGACCACTCACCCACTTCATCTTGCCATGCACTAGTAAGTGACCAGGAATAGTAATTCTCTAAATCTGGAAAATTTTGTGAGAATGGTTAAGTATTGTTTTTCTGTAGCGATATGAATCTTTCCAGCTGTGTTATTTTTAATATTTCCTGTGATTTAAACTCTGGTATTTATTGTAAATAGATATTTGGTATTTTCTTTTTCTTTTATTATTTATTATTAAATATATGTAAACTTTTCTTTGTGGCTGGTCCTTTCTAGAAAATATTTTAACTTTGAGAGTATTTCATATATTTATTTGGTAGTAAATGTGGCCAATCCTGAAAGCCTGGCTGTTTGATCAACATTACCATTTGTATTAATATTAATTTCACTCAGTATAATTGGATACCCTTCGAAGAGCCTTATAGTAACTGACTGGTGGCAGTGAATCTACTGTATAGTTTGGGCAAAGTTGGTAGAGGAGGTAGTCTGTGCCAGACTTTCCCAGGTGTGTGTGTGTGTGTGTGTGTGTGTGTGTGTGTGTGTGTGTGTGTGTGTGTGTGTGTGTGTGTGTGTGTAGATTAAATCTCAAAGAGTGTGTATGTGTGTCTTATTGGGGACCTAGAGGGAGACAGATAGAGAAACTCAGACCCTGGGCTGAGTGTGTTCTTTTTGTGCTCTAAAGGTAAATTGTGCTTGATGCATAGATGTATTCATCTGGAAATACTGAGTGTATCCATTTGTATTCCAGTTGAATGTCCCACTCCAGTGTCAGTGGTGAGGATTGATGCTTCTTGATTACTGGCCCAGAGTGGGGATGTCACAATTCTCACCACAACAAAACTATTCTAGGCAGGGTCAAGGTTTGCATTACCAGGGCCTTGGCTTCAGCTATGGCTTTGTTTTTGGAAAGGGTTGGATTCTTGAAATATACTTAAAGCAGCAGCTTTGTCCTCTGCACATACTTTTACAAAGCACTATAAGCATGATTCTTTTTCTAGGTCTAGATCAGGATTTGCAAGGAGCATTCTTCTGCTATACTTATTTTTAATTGTCAAGCTCACAAGTTAAAGTTTATTCTTCCATTACTTGAGAATATAAGGATATAGGCATCTTTCCTCCTCCGAGGAAAATCATCTATGAATACTCTTATTGCTTCTGTGTCTGAAGTGACTAAGCATTCTGTGTTTATGATTCAGTCAGTGCTTCTTTCAGGGTAGCTGCTACTGGAACTGTTATTAGAGGTGGTGCCTGGTTATGTGCCCAAAATCTACCAGAGGATGTTAAAGCTGAAATTTGAAATTCTCCTTTAGATAGAGAGGTTGTTGAGAGAGGGAAACTGATTCGTGGGGTTACTAAAAATTTCCAGCCTTTCTTCTCCAAGTTTTTTAAATGTTTTACACATGCCTCAATGCCTCTTTATAAAAAGCAAGATAAACAGACACAGCAAGCTTTTGCCAAGCAGACATTCAAAAAGCAATTGCAGGAGGGCTCCAAAAAGAAAGGATGAGCCTCCTAGAAACAAGGGTGATCCAACAAGTCTTAACAACTGCCTGCAGAATATCCTTCCCCCCCTCCACACCCCTGGCAAACCTTTAAATCTTCCACAAAATGTGGATTTCCATTTCTCTGTGTGGCAACAGCTAACATTAAACATATGGGTTCTGAGGGTGAAGCATCAAAGATACAGATGGTAGTTGGAGTCCCCCTTCCTGCTTATGAGGGGATTCATCCTCATTCACCAGATCGCATTTTACCTCCTGTCATTCAACATCTGCTGACTCAAGTTAATAAAAGCTGTCTATCTTTCTGTGATAGAGAAAGGTTTTATTCAAGAATGTTTCTGGTACCGAAGGTAGAAGAAGCATACTGGAGACCACTCTTAGATCTTTCCTTTTTAAACCACTTTGTGAAAGTCCTAAACTTCACAGTGCTATGCCTTCATGACCTGTTACCTCTGATTCCCCCTTTAAGTTTCTTAGTAACTGTAAATTTACATGATGTTTATCATTACATTCCTATAGCCTGAGACTTCAAACATTTCTTAATTTATTTTTGTGTCTGGATTATATTTTCTGTTCCTTCATGCCCATTTGGTTTATCCAGTACTTCAAGAGTATTTACACGGTGTCTGTCTCCCTTGATAGTCTATTGCAGGCTTCAAGTTATTCATAGTTTTTCTTATGTAGACAACTTATCTTTGCAGAGATTTTTTTATAAGTGTCAGGAATCTCTCACATCTAACAAGTATTTTTTAACGCCTTCTCACAAGATTGTCTTCCTGGGGTGTCTCCTGGATGCATCTGTTCAGAGTTTTCTTCCCCAGGAAAAAGTCAATCTATGTCTAGATCTATTCCTGAGTTTTTTCACTCAGTCCAAAACTTCATTAGGGGAATGTCTCAGAATACTAGGATCCATGGTGTAGATCAATGTGTTTGTATGTATGTACCTTCAAGAAGCTATCCAAGGTCTTGCACAAGTGTATAAATACTAAGCTTGTGCGAGCCTGACTGCCATTATGTAGTAAGCTGTTGAGATGTAAGCATGTATGTATGTAAGATCTGTCTGTTAACCAGTTCGTATATATTTTATGATGCTGCTATCCATCCTGATGTGTTTCTATGTATTAAAGCATCTAAATGAACAACCCTGCCTGCTTATTTATGTTAGGGAGGGACGAGCGTGTCAGAAGCGTCATGTCTAAAGGGCATGATTTTAAAGGAAGCATGGCCAAAATGATTTGTTGCCAGAAAGAGCTCCAGTTTCTTCAGTTTAAGTCTGAGAGGCACCTTGTTGGTATTGGAGGAATATATAGGAGTGGATCATCCCTACCGCACATGTAATTTGCAAAACAGGTCAGAAACGAATTTCAGATGTTAAAACTTGCTCAAATAATTTTTTATTCACAAAATATGAAATGAAGCATACAGAACACTCTAAACAATTTTCAAATAAACCAATATGTCCAACATTGATAAAAATATTCAAATTACTATGGAAAATGTTTGAAATAAGGTCCAAATTGGATAAAATGAATAAAATAAGGGGAAACGACCGCATATTTCACTAAGCACATATTTGTCTTATTAATTAAAGATATCCGAGTTGCCAGAAGTGTATAAAGTGTTCGCATGTTTGTGTGTTCCTATTAGAACGACGAAAATGCATTTTGTCGAATGTGTTTTCATTGACACATGTAGGGCGAACAGGCAAAACAGAGAAGCAGCTGTTCAGCGAATTCTTTCCCTGGGAAAGAAGTCGCTTGACAGCTTCGTTGCTTTGCCTGTTCTGAAAGTGTAGTGTGGTCCCTTGTCCGGTATAGCTCCCGAGCATGATTGTGCAACAGTTATTGACCTTAGGGTTAGGGTGCGGGTTAAGGTAAGTGCATATGTATGAAAGTGTTTACTGTTTTTTATTTTGCATTATATGTATGGTTGAGTTACATGTGTATGTGTTTTCAGCTGTTTACTTTTGTTTTGGGGAGGGTAGGATTAGGGTTAAGGTAAGTGTGTATGTCTTTGGAACTGTTTATGTAAATGTGCGAGAGTTACTGACCTTAGGGTTAGGGTGCAGGTTAAGGTAAGTGCATATGTTTTAAAATGTTTACTGCTTTTTTCTCATTAGATATATGGTTGGGTTATGTGCATATGTGTATTTAGTTGTTTACTGGTTTTTGAGGGGGTATAATTAGGGTTAGGGTATGTGTGTATGTGTTTGGAAGTGTTTAATGTTTTTTGGGGGGGTTGGAACAGTGATTTTTTTTCCTAGGGAAAGAAATCGCTGTTCTGTGGTTTCGACATTTTCAGCTTTTACTGAATATGTGTTGATAAAACACCGTTCGCTGTTTTCAGAGTTTGGTGTTTTAATATGAACCCCAGTAAAGTTATATCTGAAGTAGTTAACTTCATTTGTTCATCAACCTGCGGGATGTCGGATCCGGATCAGATCTGAGACGGCAGTTTCACCAACATCTGATCTGAGCTCCAAGCTCCTCCCCTTACCCATAACACCCCTCCATCTCCTTCCTTTCCCCAGGTCTTGTTTGCAGCGGCTTTGCCAAGCAGTGTGGTCTAGAGCTCCATGTGTGGTAGGTGAATTTCTTCAAGCTTTTGTGGATCTTTGGTGTTTAGTGTAGGTAGGCTTCCTACTGTCCCTTATCTCCCCTTCCCTTGTTTTTTGCGTTGCGTTCATCAAAAAAAAGAAAAAAAAAGAGTTATTGTGTCTTGTAGGTAGTTTAGGCCTAGTCTCCCTTCCCCTACCTTCTGAGTGAGTGTGTGTGAGTGTTGGGGCTAGGTAGTCAGTTCAACTTTGTTAGGTTAAACTTTTTGTTGTGTGTTGGACATGGCTGATCAGCAGGCTAAGCTGATCTTTAGGAAATGCACAGAGTGTGGCCATAAATTGTCCCCTGCATATGGCCACACTCTGTGTGTTGTGTGTCTGGGGGCAGCCCATTTATCGTCTGAGTCGTCGATTTGTGCGGGGTTTAACCCCAGAGCCTTTAAGGATAGTAGGGCTAAATTGATCCTTGAGGGACTTCTGCCTGCAACGGAGATGGCTGCCTCTTCTTCTGTTGCGGTCAAGGCTGTGACTGCACCTTCTACTTCAAACACGGTCTCCGCTCCCTCCCAGGCCAGGACTCAACCTCCCTATCAAAGGCGTGTGGTTAGGGAATCTAAGAAAGAGAGGAACAGGGACAGAGAGAGAGAGAGAGAGACAAGGGGAGAAAGAGATCCCCGGACCGTTCAGATCCAGTGGGTCCTCCCCCCAAACATGCCAGCTTCCCATCGGCTCCGATCGCTGAGATTCTCAGCAGAGCCGGAGGAGCTTAGGCCTCTTTCTAGGGCCTCTGTACACCGACCCTCCCAGCTGGCATTGGTGGCCTCATCGAGGTCCACCTGTAGTTTATCTGAAGCAGACATGGACAAAATGATGAGAAGGTTTATTCGCACCCAGATTCAGATGGGGGTCTTGCCAGCTCCCTCTCCCTCTGGAGGGGGAGGTTCGCTTCCCTTCTTTGCCCCCGATATCTCCTTCTCCGATCCGACCTCCGGTATTGGTGTTGTTAGATCCAAGAGGTCCAGGAGTCAGGGGGCTGGCGCCAATGGTACTAGGTACATCAATGCCAGCCATTTCCTTGAGCACGTGGTATCCGACTGCTTCGGACCTGAGCGGCTCTCGGAGCCAGAGCCTGGGTGTCAGATCTGAGGGGTTGAGCTTTTCCCCATTGCCGCCAACACTCTCAGGTCAAGGTCTGCCCCTCAGTATCTCGGCTCCAAACCCCATGACGGATCTGGGGAGAGCAGTCTCCTTACCAGTTCCTCAGGATGCTTGTTCTCCCTTGGCGTTCGACGTGGTGGAGAGCGTTCTCTCCAGAGGATCGAGGCCCCTGACCATCTCATCGGATTCCTCCCCAACTCCCTTGCCTCTGGGTGCGTCTTCTGCCATTTTGCCCATGCTAGGGCAGCCAGTGCTCGAGGTGCCCCAGACCATTTCCCTTGAGGAACCTCTAGTAGTTTGCAAGCTCTCTCCGGAGAGTCCCACTGAAGCGATCCCTCACAAGCGAACATGCAAAAGGAGGCACCTGGACCCCTCTCCAGAGTCTTTCACTGAGGATAGCGACTTGGAGGAAGGGGAAGGCTCCCCCAGATCACCCCTCGAGGATGTCTCAAAAGGAGACATCATGGAAATCCTGCGCCCAGCGGGGGGGGGGGGTTGGTCTGCTCCCAAACCTTCCTCGGATGAGTCGGTATTCCTGGAGGCCTTTGACATGGGCCTGTCTACCTCCTGGGTGTGTGTCCCCTGCGGATCCCTTTATGGACCTCATTACCACCAAGGCATGGAAGTAGCCGGACACCATGGAGCCAATTCTCAGGTGCCCTGATAAGGTCTTGAGCCCTCCAGTAGACAGAACAAGCTGGAACAAGGGGTCCCCTGTGGATGCCATGGTGGTAGTGGCTGCCACCAAGAAAGGACTGGCCTAGGAAAGCTCTACGGTCCATCTCCCTGACCGAGAGTCCAGGATGATGGATTGTCTAGGAAAGCGGACATATGCTTCAGCCACCTTTTCTATAAGGGCACTGAATTATTTCGCCCATGTTACCAGACTACAGCAAGACATTGTCAAGGCGTTCACTGAGTCGCCGCCAGAGTCCATGTCTCCGGAGGATAAATGCACATTCTCCGCGAGGATGGCCACTCTCAATGCGATTACGAATACATCCATACACCTTCCTGTCACATGCCACTGAAGGAGCAGCAAAGGCTGCCTGGTCCGGCATTGCCATGAGGCAATATGCCTGTCTCAGGCTTTGTCAATTCACAGAACCCTTTAAGGCGTCTTTCGCTAATGCCCCTTATGATGGTTCTTCCTTGTTTGGGAAGACAGTTCGTGAAACGTTAGTCCAGAGTGAAAAGGACGGGAAGACACTGTCTGCCGTCGGAATCCTCTTCTCTAAACCCCAAAGATCCAGGACAGACGCTGGCCCAGAGGCGGGGGGGGGGGGTCTGAGAAATTTTGGGTCATGAGAACCATTCTTGGACAGACTCGCACAAACGTCCTGAGGGGTTGCCCGACTGCTGTGCTCTGGAGGCCATCAGGGGTCGTGTCTCGATGCACCTTAAGGCATGGGAGTCCGTGTCATCAGACCGCTGGGTGCTGCAGATAATATCCAGAGGTTATACAATTCCCTTTCTAACGCCTCCTGTTCCACCAACAAACCTCCCGGACATTCCACCTGCGCAGAGGGAGGCAGCAGCTATAGAAATCGGAAAGCTGCTGAGGAAATGAGTCATCCAGCCCGTCCCCTGAGATCAGTCTGGATCAGGCATCTATTCCAGGTTTTTTTTGGTGCCAAAAATGATGGGGACCTTTCTACATTAAACCTGTCAGTTGCCAAAGAGAAGTTCCGGATGGTCACTCTGCATTCCATTCTGCCTTACCCGCAGGTGAATGACTGGATGTACTCCATAGATCACCAGGACGTGTACTATCACATCAAAATGCACAGATGCTCCAGGAGGTTCCTCTGCTTTCGGCTAGGGGCCAGTCACTATTAATTCTGAGCCCTACCCTTTGGTCTCGGTTTTCATTGTGGTCTCACCATAGCCCCCAGGGTGTTCACCAAAGTCATGGCAGTAGTAGCAGCTCACCTGAGGCTTCAGGGGATACAGGTCTATTCATACCTGGACGATTGGCTCCTCACCGCTCCCACCAGATGTCTACTTTGTCAGGCCAGGGATTTTTTCCTGAAATTGTCAGACTTGCTGGGCATCACAATCAACATAACCAAGTTTTCTACTAGACACTGTTTAGGTTTTGGACTATATGGGAGCGAGAATCAATATATCTCTAACCAAGGTATTTTTAACTCCAGAAAGAGTCTGGAACCTACGACTTCATGTAGCTGTGATTCTACAGTCTCACCTTCCACCAGCCGAGACGGTTTTGAGAGCCTTGGGTTCCATGGCAGCCACCATTACTCTTCTCCCCTGTGCTCGCCTTCATATGAGAATTCTACAGTAGAGATTAGCGGTCCAATGGTCCCTTTTAGATCTGCCTTTGACACATCCTTTCCACATAAGCAACGCATGCAGGAGGTCTCTCTTGTGGTGAATACGTTCCCCGGAGCTCATAGAGAGACGCCCATTTCTTGCAGCTCCTCCCCAAGCCACTGTGACCACGGATGCCTCCCAACTAGGATGGGGGGGCATTTTTCGGGCAGGATGGTCCAAGGCACATGGTCCCCAAACGAGACCAAACTGCATATCAGTGTTCTAGAGATGAGAGCGGTCTTGTTAGCGTTGCAGGCCCTTCATGCCTTTCTTCCATTGGGAATGATTGCTATTCAGACAGACAATATGTCAGTGGTCTGGTACATCAAACAGGGGGGAATCAGGTCCTATCCCCTTTGTCGTGAGGCCATGAGAGTGTGGGAATGGCGATCTCTACCAGCTGCTTTCTGGTAGCAAAGCACATCCCGGGTTGGTCCATTATTCTGGCGGACAAACGAAGCAGGACTATTCTAATGCCTTTTCAATGGTCTCTGAATCTTCAGTAGTGGAGCAGATCTTCCTCGAGTGAGGTTGGCCTTGCTGCAATCTCTTCGCATCCCCTTCCAACACGAAGTGCAGCGGGTTCTTCGCTCTGATCCCCCCACAAGGGGAATCCCCCATGGACGCTCTGGTCCATGCTTTGCCTCCCGGTCTTCTTAATGCTTATCCCCCTTTGCCTCTCATGACAAAATTTCTACAGAAGGCTCGACTGTTGGGGAGCAGAATTATCCTCGTTGCCCCATTCTGGCCTCGCCAAATCTGGTTTCCCTGTCTTTTGTCTCATCGTGTAGTTCCTCCTTGGATTCTGGATCCCATACCAGATCTCATTTTGCATCCCTTGAGAGGCCTTCATCCAGACCTGGGCAGTCTGAAGCTCACGGCTTGGCTGCTCCAGTTCCCTTGATTGCTAGGACTTTCAGTTTGTCTTCCCCGGTTAAGTCTATTCTGGTGGCAGCTCATAAATTGCCCACCAGAAAAATTTACCATATCAAATGGAAGTGTTTTTCTATCTGGGCTTCTCAGAGGAACTTGGACCCATTCACAGCTCCTATTCCAGCAGTCCTTGAGTTTGTGGCATACATTTTCCAGCAGGGTGCCAGCTCATCTACAGTAAAAGTTCAACAGGCAGCCATTTCTAATTTTCATGTAGGTGAGAATATGGCTTCCTTAGCTTCCTCCTGACTTTGCAAAACATTTATTAAAGGTACTTTTCTTTTAAGACTCCCAGTTAAGGATCCTACTCCTCCATGGGATCTTACCTTAGTTTTACAGGCCTTGGTTGCTCCGCCCTTTGAGCCTACTGCTTCTGTGGACCTGAAATTTTTATCATGGAAGACAGCCTTTTTAGTGGCTATTACCTCGGCTAGGAGAATATCGGAACTTCAAGCATTATCTGCAAAACCTCCGTATATGATCTTTCATAAAGACAGGGTTTCTCTTTGTACTGATCCTTCTTTTCTACCTAAAGTGGCTTCGGAGTCAAATATCAGTCAATCAGTCAACTTACCTGTTTTCTTTCCAAATTTCCAGAACAGGGGTGAATTTAACTTGCATTTGTTAGATGTGCATAGACAATAACGCTTCTGCTTACACAGGACTAAAGCCCATCACAAATCTGACCAGTTGTTTGTGTCCTTTGCTAGGCCCTTACTGGGCAAACCGGTTTCAAAGGTGACTATTGCTAGATGAATTTCCCTATGCATCCTTCAGGTTTACAAAGATAAAAACATGTCTCTTCCAGGTAGGATAAATGCCCATTCTACCAGGTCCATGGCTACGTCAGCTGCCTTGTGGTCTAGAGTGTCTTTGTATGATATTTGTTCAGTGGTTAATTGGTCCTCATTTCATACTTTTATTTCTCATTATAAATTGGACATGGTTTCCAGAGGGAGAGCATTTTTTGGCTTTGCGGTGCTCAGAAATATCCTTCCATGAGGGCCACCCAGGATTTCTTTGCTGGTAGCTGGGGACTCTGTCCTGCAGGTTGATGATCAAATGAAGTTAACTACTTCAGATAAAGAAGTTATGTACTCATCATAACATTCCATCTGAATAGTTAGACTTCATTTGTCATCAGCCGTCCCTCCCTCCTTCTCCCTGACCTTCTCCTGGCGCTTTCTGTCTTGGCAGACAGGAGAGGATGCCTTGAGGCTCTCCTGTTTTTACATGTTTATGAAGGTTTTTAGGGTTGAGTTCATGTTTAGGGTATAGCAAACTCAATCTGAGGAAAGGAAGGAGATGGAGGGGTGTTATGGGTAAGGGGAGGGGCTTGGAGCTCGGATCAGATGCTGGTGAAACTGCTGTCTCAGATCCAATCCGGATCCGACATCCCGCAGGTTGATGACAAATGAAGTCTAACTACTCAGATGGAACATTATGGTGAGTACATAACTTCTTTTTCACAGAATACAGCCGTCACAAAGCATATTTCGCAAAGTACAGTATTTCGAGGAGTTTATTGTGCATTTGAATGTTATTACAAGCTCACAGAACAGTTTGTTTGTACATAATTACAAGGGCCATATTTTTCAGTGTGTTTGTGCATATTCTGTGGGCATCCCAGTCCCTCCGCACCACATGGTCCAGAGACCTCAACCTCATTACCACAATCAACATAACATGCTGGAGGGACAGGTTCATAACCCAGAGACTGCCCATGCTATGGAATAGACTTCCTGTACATGTCAAACAGAACACCTCACTGGCCTCTTCAAGAGAAATCTTGATGAGTGGATGGGAAATAGAAAATTCACCCTGGGGATCACTCCAGTGGCTCTACTGGACAGAGGCACAAGGAACTAATGTCGGGTGGCATAATGCCAGGATAATCCAATGGGCTAGGCTTGTAAAGGCACCAGGGCCATTAGCCTAGTAAACACCTATGAACCTATGGTAGAAGGATTACAAAAACCCAGTGAAGTTCTGTTTGACAATAATATTGCAGAGAACTGGAGAGTGTTTGAGCAAGAGTACGATATTTTCATACAGGCTGTATTTTCTGATAAAGATGACCACAAAAAGACATTTATTCGGGTCTGTATCACATTGTAGAACCTTTAAAAGTTTGAACATATGATCAACACCATATGATCGAACTTTTAAAAGGTTGAATGTTTCAACGGAGATCTCCATACAGTGCGGAATGGCAAGATTTCCCTTTCTGCACTGTAGTGCGATCTCAGAGTTGGTATATTTAAAGAGCAAGGGGTGTGGGGGTGCAGGGGGGCTTACCCCCCTGATTAAACCATTCAGGTAGGTTTTTTCTTTGCTTTATTCTTTTTTATTACATTTTTCAAACTTTTAAAGGTTTGCTGACCATATGACATTCGAACTTTTAAAAGTTGGATTATGTAATATAGATGCCATTTATTCTGCTTAATTTAGTTGAATCAGAAGCTACTGAAAGGGAGTGTTCATTTGTGTATGCACCGGCTGTCTTTGCAGGAGAGGGGGAAAACCGTCATATTGTTGTGCTGGCTGAGTCAAGGGAGGAACCTGAGTGCTTAAAACGTAAACTTAGAGAAATATGTAACCTCCAGAAAAACATTACAATGGAAAGGCACTTATTTTATACAAGGGACCAAAATCCTGGTGAAACTTGTGCAGAATATATAATTGACATGAGAAATAAGGCTAAAACATGCAGATTTGATGATTTAAGGGATGAGTTGATAAAAGACAGACGTGTGTGGTATTAAAGATGATACTGTGAGAAAGATTTTGCTTCATGACAGTGATTTACCTATGAATAAGGCCATTGAGATTTGTCAGGTATACGAGCTCATAGAAAAGCACACAAATATGTTTACAAATCAGAGATGCATGCTTCCAATAACGTCTAGAGCTCATGTTGATAGTATGTAGCATGTGATTAAAAGAAACAGGACCAAACACATGGCAGAAACTGTAGCCCCTGCAGCACTCACTGATAAACCCCAGACCTTTCCAGCAAATTCCAGAGTTCGCACAGTCTCAGTGAAGCACAAGAGTGAGTCAGCAAACAGCCATAAAGGTGAGGGTGCGTGCTTACCAAGTTTCATTGCCAACTGTCGCAATTGTGCTGGAAATCGTGAATCCAAAAGGGAGAAATGTTTAGCTTTTGGTCAGCAGTGCCACAAGTGCAATAAATGGAATCATCTTAAAAGGTTTTGTAAATCAAAAGGCCCACATTCTTTTATTAAAAGGGAACATTCAAGAAACGAGTTGATCAATTAGAAAGCTGCAACCCTACTCCTTATGTTGATGGTGTGTCAGTGCTTCATGAGACAGTCATTACAGTAGATTTAAGGGCAAAGAATGAAGTATTTTGTACTGTTCGGATAAATGGAAGCCCCATAGAGCTCAAAGCTGACACAGGTTCCAAGTGCAATGTTATGTCAGCAGCAACATTTGCTAGAGTGTGTCATGGTGAAAGGCTTGATTTGGCAAATTGTTCAAAGCTTGTTGCTTATGATGGTGAAGAAATTCAGACTGAAGGCTCAGTAGTGTTTTCATGTTACTCTGTTGGGAGAAGTTATGACGACTTATTTTATGTGGTCAAGAGACACGTCCAGTCATTATTATTGCTCAGAAACAGTTTGAAAATGGGACTGCTTTCATTTAATAAGGAAGTCTATCATTTTAGCTTGAAAGACCACTACTCTAATTTCGCCCAGTATATTGTTTGTACCTATACTGATCTTTTCAAAGACAAACTAGGGAAGCTTCCAGTTGTGTACTCCATGAAATTAGACTGTAATGTAAGCCCAGTTATCAGGTCAGCTTGAAATGTTCCAGTAGCCATGCAGGACAGAGTCAAAGCAAAGCTACATAAAATGGTCCAAAAACGGCTGAACAACTCCAAAGAACAAAGTAAAAGTGAAAAAGCAGCAAAGCAAAGACCAGGAAGGAACTGGACCACAAAACTTATAAGCTTTAGTTCGTTTAATAAAATGCCACAAACTTCATCAAAATACAAAAACTTGAAACCACCCTTTAAATACTTGTCATATGCAAAAAATCTTCCAATGATCAAATGCTTCAAATAAATTATTTAAATAGCCATTGTGATGTCATGAAAATTTTAAAATACACTACAAAATTTTTTAACATTGCATATGTATAAAAACATGAAAATGTATATATATAATAGTCAATAATAACAAACTACTACACAGTGTTTTATCAAAAAAGCCCATTTTGTGAAAAGCTTGGCTCACTACATCAAAGCCTTTGTAACTGAAGAAAACACTTGATGTTAATAGTTTCATTTAGTCTTGGAGGGCAGTCTGCTCTTAAAGCTATCTGCCATTTAGTTTCCCTACATTCTAATAAGGCTTTAAAATTACCCACCAAAGGACCACAAACTACTTTATCTACGACAAAGAATGTAAATTTCTTAAAGTTGTTACATAATAAAACATGTTGTGCTAGTGCATTATTCCTGTCTTTGTTTCTCACTGCCAGCACGTGTTCATAAATCCTTCTACTTAGTGACCTGATGGTCTTGCCAACATAAAAACTGGTACAAGAATTACATATTGCGATATAAACAATACCCACAGAATCACATGTAAACCTGTCCTTTGCCCAAATAACTTTTGGTTAGATAAAATGTTGAACCCTATTGTTCAAAGTTCAAGGTTTTATTTAAAAGGTTCAGAGCATCTATTAGAGTTGTTACGTGAATTTAATTTGGACATTTTTGATATGTCAACTATATTTTTTCTAATGCTTGATGTCACTTCCCTCTATACAAGTATAGATCAAGAAGCTGGAATTGATTTATTTAGGAAATATTTGACTGGTCATACTGACTTTGACAATGACAAGATCAACACTTTTGCTTTGATGGAAATGATTTTGGAAAGTAATTTTTTAAAGTTTGGAACTAGTATTTTTCAGCAAATCTGTGGGGTGGCCATGAGTTCTAGAGTGGCTCCCTCTTTTGGCAATCTAGTTATGACTGTGGGAGATGAAATTTCTTGTGACACATCCTTTGGCTAAGAATACTTTATAGGCGTTACATTGATGATTTGTTTTTTTTTTGTTTTTTTTTTGTGGCAAGGGAACCTTGACAGTTTCCAGTTATTCTTGCAAGACCTGAATTGTTTAACCAGTTTTTTGAACTTTACCCTGGGAGGGTTTGGGAAAACAGTAGACTTCCTGGATATTCATTTGGAACTACTTTAGTTTCAGTAGTAGTATCCATAGGAAATCTACCTTTGTCAGTCAGTACCTGCACAGGGACAGTCTTCACCCCCAACATAGGAAAAGAGGGGATGTCAAGGGGCAACTTATAAGGTTGTCGTTTGACTAGTGAAGATTCTGTTTTTGATGGTGAAGTTGACAAACTGACTGGATTTTTTATAGCCAAGAGATATGATTTGTTTTGGTTATGTAACATTGTTGCTGAAGTTTTAACTCTCAGAGACAGTTTAGCTAGTCCCATCTTGAGGGGCAATTTCAGTGTAGCAAGTAGGGTGAATCAAAACAACAAGGTGTTTGAGCTGAACTTCCCATTGCCCATTTCAGATGGAATGGACATTATTAGGCGTGTTATTAAGGAAAATTGGAAGGTGTTGCTTGGACATTCTGAACTGATGAAAGTCCTGGGTAATGAACCTTTGATGTTATGTAGTCCTATCTCGCCTACATTCTTACCCGTGGGTTCGGAGCCGAATATCGGCTCAGACTCAGCCGATTTTACTAGCTCGAAGTCTCTCATTGGCTGGGCTAAGAGGGTATCCTATGGTGCACTGCTCCATATCCCCAGATCTCGTTTGCCACTTGTGTAGCTCGGACGTGGTCTCTCTTGGCTGTGGCTAAGTACCTTCTTTTTTGCTATGTCTCTTAGAGGAATTTGAATTTTCATACCCAAAAGCTATTTTGATAGCTATTTCTTGTTGCTGTTGCTGTGTTTGAGTATGATAGTTGTGTTTTTGGTATCCCCAACTGTTTCAGCTGGCAACGCCCATTTTAGTTACAGGACCTAGTCCTCCGCTCTGTTGTCAGATAAACTTTTTAGTGTGATTGTGTTTGTCTGTGTGTTCCCTAGAAGAACCGTTTCAGTTAGAAGTTCTTAGAGTGTGTCTAGTAGAGTTTTTCTGGTGTTTCTAATTTGTGTGTTTCCCGCCCTTTTGGTAATTTGTGTCTAGGTGTTTCGCTTAGCGCTAGTTATAAGATGTCTAAGGATCAGAAGGAGCATAAGCCTTCTGGCTTTAAAAAATGTTCCAAGTGTGGATATAAGATGTCCATCACGGATGGACACTCTGTGTGTGTTTACTGCCATGGAGCCATCCATTTACAGGAGTCGTGTATCTTTTGCCACGCGTTCAGTCCTAGGGTGCTCCAGGAGAGGAAAAATAAATTAATATTAAAGGGACTTTTAAAACCATCGTTTGAGGAAGCTATAGACTCGGCTTCCAGTCCTCAGTCAAAATCTAAAGCTTCCAAGGCTAAGAAAAGGTCTCTGGCTCCATCTGCCACTTTGGAGCCTCCGGAGAAGATTACTGTATTGGATTCTACCTCCTCGGCTCCACTGTCCTCAGGGCTGCAGGAGGTATCAGTGTTAACTGAATCGGCGTCGGCTCCTATTATTCTTGAACCCATTCGGAGCCGGTCGCCCAGTGTGATGCATGGTTCACCTGACAAGAGATCCCAATCTCCGACACTCTCCTCCAAATCCTCCAGGCTTTCTGATTTGGATGTTGATAGGGTGGTGCAGACACTCCTGCAGTCGCCGGTGTTGGCTAAATTGTTCTCGGCTCCGACCCACTCGGCTCCGGAGCCAGTTCCTATGACCGTTTCGATGATTCCTCCTCCGAGCACATCCTTGTCCTCGGAGCCGGTATGCTCCGCACCGAGTGATGTTCCTGCGCCGGCTCCGATACCCCCTATGAGTCTATCGGTGCTGACCTCAGCTCCGACCATTTTGGTTTCGTCCACAGGGTTCGGGACTCGGGTCTTTTCGGTCGGGCCTGCGAGGGATACTTCGGCACATTTGTCGGTTCCGAGTCTCCCACTTGGTGCATCGGCTCGTGGGACCCCGGTCCCGGTCGTGGCCTTGGAGGCCGGTCGGTCCTCGGACTCAGGGGGACCGGCCTTTGAGGCCATGAGGAGCGCACTGGCCAGATCGTCAGCTACATCACCCGGGTCAGTCATTCCATCCCCCACCACCCCGGCGAGAGCTTCTGACACTCACCTATCCATGGACAGGAGAGCGCCAGGCCCTAAGGATACCTCCACGAGCGGTCCCCAACTTTCTGAGGATCTCCCAGAGTCCGTGCCTGAGGAGCCTCTTAGAAAGAAGTTGTGCAAGAGGAAGCACATAGACTCCCAGGATGAGTCTCTCACCTCCGATACTGACCTCAATAAATCGGAAGGGTCCCCCAAATCTTCCTCTGATGATGTTTCCTTCTCCGATATCCTGGAGATACTGAAACAAAGAGGTGACTGGCCTTCCAAAACTCCTTCCGAGGAGGAGTCAGTATTCCTTAAGGCTTTTGGCGCTCAACCCTCTGCCTTCTGGGTGTCTGCACCCTTCGACGAACTTCTTGACCTCATTTGTTGAAGAGTGTGGGAAAACCCAGATTATGTGGAGTCCGTGCCCAGGCATCCCAACAAATTCCTTTCCTCCCCCCAGGGCAAAGAGTTTCTGTCAAAAGGAGTCCCTGTAGATACCATGGTGGTGGCGGCAGCCAACCAGAAGGAAGTTGCAGAGTCTTCTTCATCCGTCCATCCTCCTAACAAGAAGTCTAGGACCATGGATCAGTACAGGAAGCGTACCCTATCTTCAGCAATCTTCACTCTACGGTCGCTGAATTATTTGTCTCATTTCACCCGGCTCCAGAGAGATCTCCTCAAGGAGTTACGGGTAACATACCTGAGGCGGTGGCTCAGTCAGTTAACGCCCAGGTCTCTACCCTCAACTCCATTGCTAACTCATCCATGCGGCTCATTTCGTATGCAGCTGAGGGAGCGAGTAGGGCAGCAACTCAGGGGTCGCCCTTAGAAGGCAAGCCTGGCTGTGCCTGTGTCACTTTGCGGAGGCCTTCAAGTCTTCCTTCACTGATGCCCCATTTGATGGTTCCTCCTTGTTCGGGACCAAAGTGAAAGACACCCTCACCAGGTGCGAGGAAGAGGGAAAGACCCTGTCTGCCGTAGGGGTCCGTTTTTCCCTTCCTTCTAGGCCTTATCCCAAGGCCCAGCGGGGGGGGGGGGTGTGGTTCAAGAAATCACAGAGGTTTTTTCCTGCCGCACAAGGTGAAACCCCCCCCTCCAGAGGCAGGGGAGGGGGTTATTTAGGGAGACGTCGCCCCAGAGGCAGAGGGGGCCCCCGCAATTCAGGAGACTGCAACTCCTTCCGTGGCTCTCCATACTCTCATTCCTGAGGGTGTGCCCGACTGCGCTTATCCGGAGCCAGTCGGGGGTCGAATTTCCTTATACCCGGAAGCCTGGGAGAGCATTACCCAGAACTGATGGGTATTATGGATAATTTCCGGAGGTTACCTCATTCCATTCTCTTCAGTACCCCCGCCAGTCAGAAAAATCCCAGACGTTCCACCCAGTCAAAGGGATCAAGCAGCCTCAGAGGTCTCGCAGCTGCTAGAAAAAGGAGCCATCCAACGTGTCCCCTCAGACCAAATTGGATTAGGGACTTACTCAAGATTTTGGTGCCAAAAAGAACAGGGGACCTGAGACCCATACTAGATCTCAGTCAACTCAACAATTACGTACACAAGTCCAAGTTCCTTATGGACACACTACAATCGATTCTCCCATTGTTGGGAGAGGAGGTATGGATGTGCTCCATCGATCTCAAGGATGCTTACTACCATGTCAAAATGGACAGAGCATCCAGGAGTCACCTATGCTTCTGGCTGGGAGCCAGTCACTTCCAGTTTCGAGCCCTGCCCTTTGGTCTCACCACAGCCCCCAGGGTGTTCACCAAATGTATGGTGGTGGTGACGGCTCACTTGAGACGTCAGGGATTCCAGGTGTTTCCGTACTTGGACGACTGGCTCCTTACCACCCCCACCAGGCATCAACTAGTTCAGACCAGGGACGCTACCATCAGTCTATGTCACCAGTTGGGCATAACAATAAACTGGGAAAAATCTGCCTTATTGCCCTCACAGTGTGTCACCTTTATAGGAGCAGATTTAGACACCATTCGAATGTGAGCATTCTTACCACAAGAAAGGATCACAGTATTACAACAACAAATACACATGCTGATGCCCCTGAGACAAGCGAAGGCAAGACTGGTTCTCCAACTCCTAGGGACCATGGCAGCAACTATCATGTTGTTCCCTCTAGTGAGGTTACACATGAGACTTCTTCAATGGCTCCTCTTTGTCCAATGGTCTCTCCAAAGACTCCCACTATCTCATCCCATCTTACTCACGGACAGGTGCAAGCAGGATCTCCGTTGGTGGCTGTGCACCAACAATTTGAACGGGGGAAAGCCCTTCGTTCCACCCGTCCCTGTTGCCACGGTGACCACAGACGTCTCCCAGATGGGGTGGGGGGGCATTATCTCGGCAGTACAGTCCAAGGCACGTGGCAGGCACATGAGATACATTTGCATATAAACGTCCTGGAGATGAGAGCAGTGCTTCTTGCATTGCAGGCACTTCAGAAAGTTCTTCCTCTAGGGACTATTGCGATACACTCAGGCAACATGTCAGTAGTGTGGTATCTCAACAAGCAAGGGGGAACCCGGTCTTACCCTCTGTGCAGAGAGGCTATGCGAGTGTGGCATTTGGCAATAGCTTCCCAACGGTTTCTGGTGGCAACGCACATTCTGGGGAAATCCAATATAATAGCGGACAGGCTAAGCAGAGCGATCCTTATGCCTTACGAGTGGTTCCTGAATTGCCTGGTTGCAGAGCGAATCTTCATCAGATGGGGTCAGCCTTGCTGCGACCTTTTTGCCAGCCCTCTCAATACGAAATGCAGCAACTAATTCATGCTGATCCCCACACAGGGGGAATCACCCAGGGATGCTCTGGTTCACGATTGGCCCTCCGGTCTGCTTTATGCTTTCCCTCCGTTTCCCCTGCTGTCAAGGGTGATTCAGAAAGCGCAATCCTTGGGAGGCAGAATGATTCTGATTGCCCCACACTGGCCTCGTCAAGTCTGGTTCCCCTTTCTTCAACCATACATTGTGGACACTCCTTGGATTCTGGACTCTCAACCAGATTTACTGACACACGTCGGGACAGTTCCACCCCTCTCTGATGACCCTCCAGTTGACAGCCTGGCTACTCCACTTCCATCGCTAGTCAGATGTCATAATTTTTCACCGGAAGTGGTCCATATATTATCGTCCTCTCATACACCATCCACTAGAAAGATTTATTCTAGCAAATGGAAAAGGTTCTCTATCTGGGCTCATACTAGAGGCATTGATCCTTACACAGCTCCAATAGATTCAGTTCTGGAGTTCTTGTCTATGCTGTTCTATCAGGGGTCTGCACCAGCCACCATCAAAGTTCAGCTGGCGGCGATATCTAATTTCCAAGCAGCGAATGAACCTAGTCTCATGGCACGCAGACTATGCAAAGCATTCCTTAAAGGTATTCTGTTGCTTCATCCCCCAGTGTCCGAACCTATCATGCCCTGGGATCTCAATTTTGTTCTACAAGCCCTTACTCTACCACCTTTTGAGCCTGCAGCTACCTGTGAATTAAAATTCTTGACATGGAAAACAGCATTCTTAACAGCAGTCACTTCAGCGAGGCGGGTTTCGGAAATTCAAGCCCTCTCCATCAAACCCCCATATTTAATCTTCCATAAAGATAGGGTCTCTCTTAGACCAAACCCCTCGTTTCTTCCTAAAGTGGCTTCCGTGTCTAATATGAATCAGTCCATTGAGTTGCCTGTTTTCTTCCCCCACTTTTCTAACAAGGCAGAATTTAGATTTCACCAATTGGATGTACATAGACAGTTACGCTTCTATCTACACTGGACAATAGATATCCGGAAATCTGACCAACTCTTTGTCTCCTTTTCGGAAAACTGAATGGGTTCTTCGGTATCCAAGGTCACGCCATCTAGATGGATAGCCAGTTGTATCTCTTTCATCTATCAGGCAGGAGGTAAAAATTTCCCATTTCTAGTCAAGGCACATTCTACTCGGGCTGTTTCTACATCCACAGCCTATTAAGCTAGATTGTCAATGGATGATATATGTGCTGCAGCTACTTGGGCTTCTCCTCACACCTTTGTTTCTCATTACAAATTGGACGTGGTCTCCAGGGGCAGGTCTTCCTTTGGCTCCACAGTTCTCAGAAGTATTTTCCTATGAGCCACCCAGGATGTAGGTGCTAGGGGCGCTGTCCCATGGGTAAGAATGTAGGCAAGTTAGGACTACATAACATCAAGAAGTTACGTACTCACCATAACGTTCGATGTATGTAGTCCATCTCGCCTCACATTCTTACTTACCCTCCCACCTTCCCCCTGCCTGGAGGATTTGGAGGTCAGGTTGTCACCTACAGAGTCCCTTTGATTAGTTTATTGTTTATATGGATGTGATATGTGAATGGAGTACAAATGATTTTCGCAGCAAACTAGATCTGGGGATATGGAGCAGTGCACCATGGGATACCCTCTTAGCCCAGCCAATGAGAGACTTTGAGCTAGTAAAATTGGCAGAGCCGGAGCCGATATTCGGCTCCGAACCCACGGGTAAGAATGTGAGGCGAGATGGACTACATACATCGAACATTATGGTGAGTACATAACTTCTTGTTCACTTATAAAAAACTATGTAACATAAGAAGTATACTTGAAAGTACTTCTAAAACATCACACAATGGGGTCAAAGACCCTGTTGGGACTTTTGCTTGTGGTCATTACAGGCAATGTAGATACATAGCCAATTCAGGTTCTGTTGAGTTGAAACATTTCAAGAAAGTTATTTGGCCAAAGGACAGGTTTACATGTGATTCTGTGGGTATTGTTTATATTGCAATATGGAATTCTTGAACCAGTTTTTATGTTGGCAAGACCATCAGGTCACTAAGTAGAAGGATTTATGAACATGTGTTGGCAGTGAGAAACAGACAGGAATAATGCACTGGCACGACATGTTTTATTTTGTAACAGTTTTAAGAAATTTACATTCTTTGTCTTAGATAAAGTAGTTTGTGGTCCTTTGGTGGGTAATTTTAAAACCTTATTAAAATGTAGGGAAACTAAATGGCAGATAGCTTTAAGAGCAGACTACCCTCCAGGACTAAATGGAACTATTAACTTCAAGTGTTTTCTTCAGTTACAAAGGCTTTGATGTAGTGAGCCAAGCTATTCCCTAAATGGGCTTTTTTTGATGAAACACTGTGTAGTAGTTTTTTTGATGAAACACTGTGTAGTAGTTTGTTATTATTGACTATTTTATATATATATATATATATATATATATATATATATATATATATATATATATATATACATTTTCATGTTTTTATACATATGCAATGTTAAAAAAAAATTGTAGTGTATTTTTAAATTTTCATGACATCACAATGGCTATTTAAATAATTTATTTGAAGCATTTGGTCATTGGATGATTTTTTTGCACATGACAAGTATTTAAAGGGTGGTTTCAAGTTTTTGTATTTATTCTGATGAAGTTTGTGGTGTTTTATTAAACGAATGAAAGCTTATAAGTTTTGTGGTCCAGTTCCATCCTGGTCTTTGCTTTGCTGCTTTTTCACTTTTACTACATAAAATGGTGCGACAAGGTGTGATTTATTAAGTAGATGATCCAATTGAATGGGTATCTTCCATGACAAAAGCTCATAAGAAAAGCTTAGATGATATCAGAATATGTATTGATCCATGAGATTTGAACAGAGCACTAAAAACATCTTATCATCCATGTGCACAGTCAAAGAAGTTGCAGCACTGATGCCAAATGCCACTGTTTTTTTCTGTCCTAGATGCAAAGAGTTCATTTTGGCAAATTCAGCTTGACAAGAAATCATCAGTGCTAACTAGTTTCAGTACTCTGTTTGGCAGGTATAGATTTTTGAGAATGTCATTTGGGATAAATTCTGCAAGTGAAGTCTTTCAACGTGCAATGGAGCAATTTTTTTTCTGGGCAAACTTGTGCTGTTATAGTAGGCAATATACTAGTAGGAGCTAATGGTGAAGCTGAGCATGACAGAATCCTCAGAAAAGTTCTGAAAAGAACACGTCAAGTGAATCTTAAGCTCAATCCACAGAAATGCAAATTCAAGCTATCAGAATTGGTATATAAGAATGTTGGTTATTTATTTACTAGTTCAGGCTTATGACCAGACCCTTCTAACCAAACAGTTATTCTCAACATTCTCGAGATGCCAGCTGCAGACAATGTTCAAGCCCTGCAACGTTTTCTTGGTTTGGTTAACTATCTAAGCAAGTTCATTCCAGACGAGTCAAATATCAGCTACACTCAGAGAGCTAACACATAAAGATGTATCCTTGTCTTGGTTAGAACAGCACCAAAGAGCATTTGATGTCCTGAAACAGAGAATTGCTAGTCCACCAACTGTCAGATTCTATGATGCTCACAAGCCAGTTAAGCTTTCATGTGATGCTTCGAAATTTGGTCTTGATGCAGTCATTCCACAAGAGGGTCAACCTTTTGCCTATGCATCGAGAACTCTTACCCAAGCTGAAATCCAGTATGCTGAGATCGAGAAAGAGCTTTTGACAATTGTGTATGCATGTTCAGAGTTCCATGGTTATATTTATGGTAGACCTCTCCAGATCGAAACAGACCACCAACCTCTAGTCACAATCTTAAGAAAGCCTATGCATTCAACTCCAGCCAGATTGCAGTGCATGATGTTGAGATTGCAAAAGTATAATTCCACTCTTGTCTATAAGAAAGGCAAACTTCTTTATCTTGTTAATACATTGTCCAGATCGCCCAGAAACACCACTGAACAACATGAGAGTGAGAAACTTGATTTGGAAGTCATGGAAGTGAGAAATTTTTCTTCCACATGTCTTGATGAGCTGAGAGATCACACACCCACAGATGCAGTTTTACCGAACCTCAACCACTTTATCAATCAAGGATGGCCATCAAAGCGATCTAGTTTACCTCAAGAAGTGCAAGTCTATTTTCCCTACAAAGATGAGATTTTGTCTGGCAAAAGTAACATTATGAAAGGTCCAAAAGTAATTGTTCCAACGTTCTTGCAACAAGAGTACATTACTATCTTGCATTGTGGCCACCCAGGAACCTACTGTACCAAAAGAAGGGCGAGAGATCTGGTATTTTGGCCTTTTATGTCACAAGACATTAAGAGAGTACTTTTATCTTGTTCCATATGTAATAGTACTAAGCCATATCAACAGAAAGAACCACTTCAGCTAAACCGGATTCCTGAACTACCTTGGTCGACAGTAGCCACCGAAATTTTCGAGTGGAATGGTCAACATTACTTGGTGTAAGTAGACTCTTATTCCAATTAGCTTGATATTGACCTACGTCCAAACCTAGCATCCACTACTGTCATTACTAAGATGAAGTGTCATTTTGTAGTCCATGGTAGTCTGCACAAAGTTATTCTGACAATGGCATGCAGTTTACAAGCCAACAGTTGAAAAGATTTGTTGAAGAATGGGACTTTACTCATGTCATGAGTACCCCGAGTATCAGCAGTCAAAAGGTTTGCCAGAATGTACAGTTCAAAGTGCAGAACAGTTACTTGGGAAGTCAAAATGAGATAATAGTGATGTTTTCCTGAATCTCTTGAATCTCACAAACATTCCTCGTGATAAACATCTTGGTTCACCTGCTCAGAGACTTCTGTCGAGACAAACCAGAACCACATTACAGTCAGTAGTCAGTTGTTGGTTCCATGTGTCAAGAACAACAGGTCAGTGAAAACCAATCTGTTGAAGAAGTGTTTAATCCAGACGTCCTACTACGATAAGACCAGAAAACCGCTCAGTCCATTACGAGAAGGAGAAGTGGGAAGGATGCAAACGTTCAAAGGTTATGATTGGATTAGTACTGAAGAATATTTGTCCAGAGCCGAGATCGTGCTTTGTAGAATCACAAGGAGCAGAGTTTAGGCAGAATCGGAAGCATTTGATGCTGGTGTCCTAGCCTATACCACAGCACATGGACTGTGAGAAAGACTCTATATCTCAGAGTGAGTTGTCCAGTGTTCCAGTTCCAGAGAATATTCCCGTTACTATGACAAACTCCGAAGTTTCTGATACAAGTTCTTCACTGAAGACTGTCCCTGTTGCTAAATTCAGTTCAGATTGTTATGTTACCAGATCTGGTTGTATCTCCACACCATGTAATAGATACATGGCAACTTGGACATGAACATTGTGTTTGTTTCTAATGTCTGTAATAATACATGTCTAACTCCAATGTTGTTTTTTATTAAGCACAGTCTTTTAAGAGGGAGGATGTGGATCAATCCGTGTGTGTGTGTGTGTGTGTGTGTGTGTGTGTGTGTGTGTGTACGTTTAAGAAGCTATCCAAGGGCTTGCACAAGTGTATAAGTACTGAACACATGCAAGCCTGACTGCTATTTTTTAGTAAGCTGTTGAAATGTAAGCATGTATGTATGTAAGGTCTGTTTGTTAACCAGTTTGTTTATATTTTATGATGCTGCTGTCCATCCTGATGTGTTTCTATGTTTTAAAGCATCTAAACGAACTACCCTGCCTGCTTGTCATCTATGTTAAGGAGGGACGAGCTACATATGGTATCCAAGATTCTTATTATTTCTGTAGCCAGAAAGATTCAATGGTACCTTATTTATGACCCCAACATCAACATCCCCCGACATTCCAGATTTCTGTTTTGTGATTTGTAAAAAGGAAACTGCTTTAGTAGTGAGACCAGTTTTATGTGAATCCAGGTCTCCCATATTTTCTCCCGGCTCCAACACAGGCTGTAACTACTAATGCTTCAGACTTTGCTTAGGGAGCATTGTGTATGGGAGTAAAATTGCAGGGTCTTTGGAATAAAAAGCTCAGACCAAAACACACAAATGTAAAAGAAATGGCAGTAAATGCTCTCAACCATCTCAGTCAGCTATAGTCCCCTGTACCATTGCAAGTGATTACAGACAACACACCAGTTTGGAACCACTTGACCTCTGCTTAGACTAGCCATGGTAGCCTGGGATATAGAAATTCAACACTGTCTCACAATGCAGGCATCTTACATCCTCTCAGAGCAACATTTTGTAGCAAACAACCCGAGTAGGACCAGGCTAGACCTTCACACCTTGATATTGAAGTGGGGGGGTCCTCCAGGAACTGATACAGCTGTGGGGAACACCTAACATAGATCTGTTCACCTCCATTCACAAAAAACAACTGGAAAACTTTTGCTCTAGACATCCTTACAAGCAGACCTGTAAAACAGGACAGGAATGTTCCTGTATGCTTTTCCACCCTTTTCACTGATGTCCAGGGTCATCCTGATAAAGGTCTCCCCAAAGATCATTTTAGTGCCTCTTTTCTGACCCAGTCAGTAGTGGTTCTCTCTTCTTTTGGAAATGATCAACGGCAATTAGTACCAGTTTCTTCATATACCAAATCTACTCACACAAGGCAGAGGTTATTTGATACACACCATCTTTAAACATCGTTGGCCAAATGCCTGAATGATAAGAGTTTTAATACATTTTAGGCATCTGTTTTCTGAGGAGGTGTAGCAGGTATTAATGGAGGAAAAAAACTGTTGCTAGGAAATTATATATTACAAAATGGAAAAAATTTTATAGTTGGTGCCATGATAAGAACCAGGACCCCTCTAAGGCTGTTATTTTTCTGGTTTTACAGTATTTGTGTGAGTTGTTATCCTTTGGCCTTTCCTTCTCTACTGACCTTTCGTACTCTTCTGTCAAGGTTTATTTGTTGGTCACTTCAGCGTCCCCTTTCAATGCTTTCCCATGTGAAGATGTTTTTGACGTGGATGCTGCATACCTAGCTTCATAGAAAACATGTGCCCCCTCCTTTGGATCTCAAATTTGATTTAGAAAAATGAACTCTTGCTCCATCTGAAGCAGGTTATCAAGCTGGTTTGAGATTCGCAACACGCAAAATAGTTTTGCTGATTGCTTTGACTTACTTAAGAAGAGTGTCTGAGTTGCAAGCACTTATGTTGGGTCAGTCTTATCTCATTTTCTACAAAAGCACTGAGCAGCAAATGAAACAAAACTTCAAGAAGTGCATCAGCGAGGACATTGTTCCCAAAGGCCTTAGATCATGGCAATACCCGACCGGTTTGGTCGAAGGGTCCATGTTTCATAAAGATTTGATTAAACTTTTTAATAAGCATGGCATTGAATTGTTGGAACTTATGAGTAAACAATATCAATTGTCCGCCGATGCCCTCATGAAGGAAATTACACCTTCTGATGAAATAATTAAAAAAGATTCAGACTTTGGGAATTACAAGTTCGAATATGAAAGGTGTTTCACTAGTATTGAGCAATACATGGCAAAATTGAAGATAATAAAGTTAAAGAAGCTTAACAGAGACAGGGAAGCCTATGGAGCTGGACTGGCCTATCCTAAACCTCTACTGTCTCAGTCCCCGGCGGGGATTGGTCAAACCGATGGGGTAGGCAGAGTTCCAGATTGTGTTGAACAATCCGAGCCTCCTACAAGGAATACTCGATGTTATGTAGTCCAATCTCGCCTACATTCTTACTCATGGGTTCGGAGCCGAATATCGGCTCCAACTCGGCCAACCTTTATTTTCTATCACAAAGTCTCTAATTGGCTGGGCTAAACAGGTATCCCATGTTGCACTGCTCCATAGCCCCAGATCTCGTTTGCTGGTCGTGTAGCTAGCACATGGTCTCGCTTGGCTGTGGCTAAAGTACCTCAAAATTTCTATTTTTCTCTTCAGAAAATTGTTGTAATTCAAACAAAAGCTATTTTAATAGCTATTTCTTCTTGTTTACCATCTATTTTTGGTTGAAGTGTTGCCTGTGTGTGAGTGGTATCCCTAACTGTTCCTGTGGGTTAGGCCCGTTTAAGTTAGAGGACCTAGTCCTCCTTTTTGTGCAGAGTTTTACCTTGTGCTTTGGCTTCCTGTATTTCAGTGTGTCCTTTTCTCTGGTCGAGTTGTGTGTTGTAGTTTCTAGAACCATTTTACTTAGAGGTTCTAGGTCTCCCTTTCGTCTTGGTGTTGAATACCTTATTTGAGATGTCTAAGGATCAAAAGGAACATAAACCTTCGGGTTTTAAGAAATGTTCCAAATGTAGCTACAAGATGTCTATTACGGATGGACATTCCATGTGTGTGTATTGCCTAGGAGCGATTCACTTGCAAGAATCCTGTAGTTTTTGCCACACCTTCAGTCCGAGGGTGCTACAGAAAAGAAAAAATAAATTTATATTGAAGGGACTCCTAAAACCTTAGTTTGGGGAGTCTTTAGACTCGACTTCGAGTACTCAGTCTATGTCTAAGGCTTCGAAGGTGAAGAAAAGATTTCCGGCTCCGTCTGTCTCCTCGGAGCCTCCGGAAAAAACGTCTAAACTGGACTCTGCCTCCTCAGCTCCTCTGTCCTCGGGGCCTTAGGAGGTATCGGTTGTGCTGGAATCGACCTCGGCTCCAATATTATTGGAAACCATTCGGAGCCAGTCTCCCAGCGTTAGGCATGGCTCTCCTGATAGGAGATACCAGTCCCCCTCTCTGTCCTCCAAGTCCTCCAGGCTGTCCAATTTGGATGTCGATAGGGTGGTTCAGAGGCTCCTGCAGTCACCTGTGTTGGCAAAATTATTCTCGGCTCTGACTCAGTCGGCTACGGAGCCCGTCCTGATGCTTGTGTTGATGGTTCCTCCTCCGAGCACTTCCTTGTCTTCGGAGCTGGAGTGCACCGCTACAAGTGATGTTCTTGTGCTGGCTCCGATACCCCTCAAGGGTTTATCGGTGCCGACATTGGCTCCAACCATGTCGGTCCCGTCCACAGGTTTCGGTACTCGGGTTTCCTCTGTCGGGCCCGAAGGAGATACTTCGGGACATCTGTCGGTTCTGAGCCTCCCCCTCGGCGCATCGGCTCGGGGAACCCCGACCCCGGTCGTGGCCTCGGAGACCGGTTGATCCTCGGATTCGGGGGGACCCACCTTCGAGGCCATGAGGAGCACACTGGCCAGATCTTCACTTACATCACCTGGATCGGTCATTCCGTCCCCTTCCACCCCGACTAGAGCCTCTGATGCCTCCCTATCCATGGATGGCAGAGCCCAAAGGTCTGGGGATACCCCCATGAGCGGTCCCCAACTTTCTGAGGGTCCCTCAGAGTCCGTGCCTGAGGAGCCCCCCAGAAAGAAGTTGTGTAAGAGGAAGCACATAGACTCCCAGAACGAGTCTCTCACTTCTGATACTGACCTCGAGGAGTCAGAGGGGTCCCCCAAATCGTCCTCTGAGGACGTCTCTTTCGCCGACATCCTGGAGATATTGAGACAGAGAGGCAACTGGCCGTCCAAAACCCCCTCTGAGGAGGAGTTGGTATTCCTCAAGGCCTTTGAAGCTCAACCCTCCGCCTCCTGGGTGTCTCCACCCTTCAATGAGCTCCTGGATTTAATTTGTCGAAGGGTGTGGGAGAATCCTGATTCGGTGGAACCTGTGCCCAGAAGGCCCAATAAGTTTCTTTCTGCCCCTCCGGGGAAAGAGTTCCTGTCCAAAGGGGTTTATGTAGATGCCATGGTGGTGGCGGTGGCCACACAGCAGGAAGTAGCTGAGTCTTCTTATTCCGTCCATCCTCCTAACAAGGAGTCCAGGCGCTTGGACCACTACGGGAAGCATACCCTCTCGTCAGCGACCTTCACCCTGTGCTCGCTGAACTATCTTTGTCATTTTACTCGGCTCCAGAGAGATCTCCTTAAGGAGTTAGGAGATACTGTAACGGGTAACGTACCTGAGGCGTTAGCACACACGGTTAACGCTCAGGTGTCTACGCTCAATTCGATTGTCAACTCGTCCATGAGGCTCATTTCGTATGCAGCCGAGGGGGCGAGTAGGGTAGCTAGTTCGGGAGTAGCCCTCAGGAGGCAAGCCTGGATGCGCCTGTGTCATTTCGCGGAGGCCTTCAAGTCTTCCTTCACTGACGCCCCCTTTGATGGGCCCTCACTTTTTGGGACCAAAGTGAAAAACACCCTCACCAGATGCGAGCAAGAGGGAAAGACCCTGTCTGCCGTAGGGGTCTGTTTTTCCCTTCCCTCTAGGCTTTACCCCAAGGCTCAGAGAGGAAGGAAGATGTTGTTCAAAAAATCACAGAAGTTTTTCCCTGCCGCACCAGGTGATTCCCCCTCTAGAGGCAGAGGAGGGGGAGGCTATTCATGGAAGACGCCGCCCTAGAGGCAGAGGAGGCCCCTGCAACTCGGGAGACCGTGATTCCTTTCGTGGTTCCTCTTACCATTGTTCCTGATGTGTTGCTTGACTGTGCTATTCCGGAGCCAGTCGGGGGCCGTATTTCATTGTACCCGGAAGCCTGGGCAAGCATCACCCAGGATCGATGGGTACTCCGAATAGTTTCCGGAGGTTATACCATTCCCTTTTTGTCAGACCCCCCTCCAGTCAGGAGGATCCCGGGCGTTCCACCCAGTCAAAGGGATCACGCAGCATTAGAAGTCCTAAAGCTGCTAAACAAAGGAGTCATCCAACCTGTCCCCTCAGACCAAATCGGATTAGGGACTTACTCAAGACTCTTTTTGGTGCCGAAAAGAACAGGGGACCTAAGACTCATTCTAGATCTCAGTCGATTAAACCACTACGTTCTGAAGTCCAAGTGCCAAATGGCCACCCTTCAGTCTATTTTCCCTTTGCTGGGAAAAGAAGTGTGGATGTGTTCCATCGACCTCAAGGATGCTTACTACCATATCAAAATGGACAGGGCATCCAGGAGTCACTTATGCTTCTGGCTGGGAGCCAGTCATTTCCAGTTTCGTGCCCTGCCCTTTGGTCTCACCACAGCCCTCAGGATGTTCACAAGTGCTTGGTGGTGGTGACAGCTCACTTGAGACGTCAAGGATTCCAAGTGTTTCCATACCTGGACGACTGGCTCCTTACCGCCCCCACCAGGCATCTTCTCATCCGGGCCAGGGATGCTACCATTACCCTCTGTCAACAACTAGGAATTACCTTGAACTGGGAAAAATCTGCCTTGCTGCCCTCACAGCGTGTCAGATTTATAGGCGCAGAGCTAGACACCGTCCAAATGCGAGCCTTTCTGCCCCAAGAAAGGATCGGAGTATTGCAAAGTCAGGTTCATGCTTTATTACCCCTCAGGAAAGTACAAGCGAGATGGGTGCTTTAGCTTCTGGGATCCATAGGAGCTACCATTATTTTAGTCCTCTAGCGAGATTACACATGAGGCTTCTTCAGTGGCTTCTCTTTACCCAAAGGTCCTTTCAGAAACTCCCCCTTTCCCACCAGATCCTACTCACGGACCGATGCAAGCAGGATCTCCGTTGGTGGTTATGCCTCACCAATCTGGACGAGGGAAAACCGTTTGTCCCCTTGTCACCCGTCGCCACAGTGACCACGGACGCCTCCCAGATGGGGAGGGGGCATTATCTTGGCAGGACAGTCCAAGGCAAGTGGCAAGATCATGAGGTACATCTGCATATCAATGTTTTAGAGATGAGAGTGGTATTATTGGCGTTGCGGGCACTTCAGAGCTCTCTTCCTCTGGGAATGATTGCAATTCACTCAGACAACATGTCCATTGTGTGGTACTTAAACAAGCAAGGAGGAACCAGATCTTACCCCCTGTGCAGAGAGGCCATGCGAGTGTGGCAGTGGGCAGTGTCATCCCAGCAGTTTCTAGTGACAACGCACATTCCGGGGAAGGCCAATGTGATAGCAGACAGGCTGAGCAGAGCTATCCTGATGCCTTACGAGTGGTTCCTGAACCTTCTGGTTGCAAAACAGATTTTCAACAGGTGGGGTCAGCCTTGCTGCAATCTTTTTGCCAGTCCCCTCAATGTCAAATGCAGCAGCTACTTCTCCCTGATCCCCCCACATGGGGAGTCACCCAGGGACGCTCTAGTCCACGATTGGCCCCCCTGTCTGCTCTATGCTTTCCCTCCGTTTCCTCTGTTACCAAGAGTGAGTCTGAAAGCCATATCCTTGGGACGCAAGATGATTCTAATTGCCCCACACTGGCCTCTCCAAGTCTGGTTCTCCTTTCTTTATCAATTCGCGGTGGACAATCCTTGGAATCTGGACCCAGTACCAGACCTATTGACGCACATGTTGGGGAAGTTCCATCCCTCCCTGCGGACCCTCAGGTTGACAGCCTGGCTACTCCACTTCCGTCGTTAGTCAGACTTCATCGTTTTTCGCCTGAGGTGGTGCACATTTTATCCTCTTCTCATAAGTCTTCCACCAGGAAGATTTATTCCAGCAAATGGAAGAAATTTTTCATTTGGGCTCAGGCCCAAGGACTTGACCCTTACACAGCCCCAATTCCTGCTGTTTTGGATTTTCTGTCCATGCTCTTTCAACAGGGTTCCACCCCTGCTACCATTAAAGTGCAGCTGACTGCTATTTCGAATTTTCATACCTCCTACGAGCCTTTCCTTATGGCACATAAACTCTGTAAGGCCTTTCTGAAGGGCACCTTGTTACTCTGGCCTCCTGTGTCAGAACCTATCATGCCCTGGGATCTAAACTTTGTTTTGCAAGCCCTGACTTCCCCACCTTTCGAACTGGCTGCCTCATGTGACTTAAAGTTCCTGTCTTGGAAGACTGCTTTCTTGATAGCCGTCACATCAGCTAGACGGGTGTCAGAGATTCAAGCTTTGTCCATCAAACCCCCGTATTTAATCTTCCATAAGGACAGGGTTTCTCTTAGACCTAATCTGTCCTTTCTTCCTAAAGTTACATCTACTGTTAATCTCAACTAGTGTATTGAGCTGCCAGTTTTCTTTCCTCAATTCTCGAACAAAGCAGAGTTTAGATTTCATCAATTGGACGTGCACAGGCAATTACGATTCTACTTACACAGGACAAAACAACTACGGAAAGCTGACCAATTGTTTGTATCTTTTTCAGAAAGTAGAGCGGGATCCCCCATTTCCAAGGTTACAATCTCCAGATGGATTTCAAGCTGTATTTCCTTTATTTACTCCTCTGTGGGCAAAGATGTACCATTCCCAGTCAAGGCTCACTCTACCAGGGCTGTTTATGCGTCAACAGCTTACCATGCCAGACTTTCTTTGGATGATATTTGTGCTGCAGCCACGTGGGCTTCCCCCCACACCTTTATTACTCATTACAAACTGGACATGGCTTCTAGGGGCCGGGCTTCCTTTGGTTCCACAGTCCTCAGGAGTGTCTTCCTTTGAGCCTCCCAGGATAGAGGTGCTAGGGACGCTGTCTCGTGAGTAAGAATGTAGGTGAGATTGGACTACATAACATCAAGAAGTTATGTACTCACCATAACGTTCGATGTATGTAGTCCATCTTGCCTCACATTCTTACGTACCCTCCCACCTGCCCCCTTCCTGGAGGATTTGGAGGCTGAAATTGGCATTGAGTACCCTTCATTGGCAGTTGTTTTTTCTTATTCCTCTTGATAGTGTTCTACTGTAGTGGGTTGTTGTTATGCATGAGGTGCGATTGTGGTTTTGCAGCAAACTAGATCTGGGGCTATGGAGCAGTGTAACATGGGATACCTGCTTAGCTCAGCCAATTAGAGACTTCGTGCTAGAAAATAAAAGTTGGCCGAGTTGGAGCCGATATTCGGCTCCGAACCCATGAGTAAGAATGTGAGGCGAGATGGACTACATACATCGAACGTTATGGTGAGTACATAACTTCTTGTTATGGAGGGCAACAGGAGAATTCTAAACGACGTAGTGGAAATGCTGAAGGGAGGTTTATGCCATCTGTGAATGACGGGAGGGATTTGCAACACCCTAATAACTTTGTAAATGGAAATAGTGACCCATATTTTCGGAAACAAGCCTCGGGCTACAACCTGAGGCAGGATCTACCTCGAGTAACCTATAATATATCAATCAAACAATATCAATGGGGGAAGTAATAGAGGAATCCCCTAATGGATGCAGTATTACATTCAATTCACAAGGTGACTTTAAAATATTTAATTTGTCATGCCTGACTGTGGATTCTGTGTTAGCTGGTTTACTTGCAAAGGGACAGACGTTTGTTCCAGCTAGAAAAGCTTGTTTTGCTGATTCTGTTATTGATTTAAAACTTTTTACTAGGAAACTGCATTTTAATTATGTTTGGTCAGGAAAGTGAATTGAACAACCCTTTCTATATAGCTAGTACGTTTTTCCCACCCCTTCATCCACCATTAGCATTATTTGAACAAATTTGTGAGTTGGATTTTCATAATTTTATAGAGGCACAGAGAAAGGGTAATAGGCTGAATAATGTCACGAAAGATGAAAGACAGGCCCGTGCATTATTACAACAATCCCAGGTTAGAGTGATGCAACCAGACAAAGGTGGTGGACTGGTTATAATGAACAAAACTGATTACCAAGTGAAAATGGAAAAAATAATTGGAAGTGATACATATCTGGAGGTGTCAAAAAATGAACTGAATGTAGAGTATGGGAGAATACGATCACTTTTGGAAGAATTGTTCATTGAAGCTAGGACAGATGTGAATGTATATAATTATTTGAGTATGCCAGCCCCTAAAATTCCGATTTTGTTTGGTATCCCAAAAGGGCACAAATGTATTTTTGACCCACCAATGAGACCGTTGGTGGATACAAGAGATAGCATCACTTATGCATGCGCCAAGTATATAGACCACTGTTTGAAAAAGTATGTGGTACAACAACCTCAGATTTGTAAAGATTTATTGTCATTTTTAGCTAGTCTTCAGAAGTCAAAGTTCAATAACAAGCTGAATTTCTTAACAATAGATGTAAAAGATTTCTATACGTCTATCTCACACATGGAGGGTATTGAGTGGCTCAGTCTGTTATTACATGATTTAGGAGCCCCTAATGCCCAAATCACCTTGTTGGCTGAATTATTGGACATTGTACTGTCGAATAATTTCATTACCTTCAGTGGAAAATTTTTTGTACAAAAAAATAGGCGTGGCTATGGGTTCGCTGTGTGGGGCCAGCTTCGCCAATTTAGTAATGGCGTACTGGGAAAGAGAATATGTGCAGAAAGTACCACATATAGTAGGAAAGATACATTTTTATACATGTTTCCTGGACGACATTTTTATGTTGGTAGAAGGGAATGAAAATGATGCAGCCAACTTGGTAGCGTATTTTAATAACACAACAACATTTTTGAAATTCACCTCTACATTTGATACAGGAAGAATTGCCTACTTGGATGTTGATTTAAGGAAAGACCTACAAAACATTTCATATTCTGCTCGTATTTTTAGAAAGGACACCTACTCGAATGCCTTTCTTCACTTCAGCAGCTGTCACCCTTTGTTCCAGAAACGTTCTGTAGTGATGGGTCAGCTAGTAAGGGCAGCTCGAATGGTGTCTAGGGATATGGAATTTTTATTAAAATGTAATAAACTTGAAGAAATGTTTTCCAAAAGAGGATACCCTGTCCCATTTGTAAGGGAATTGATACAGGAAGTGAAGGACAAGAGATCTAGGGGTTTTTATCGACCGATATTAGGTGAAGAATCTGGGTTTAGTGCTTTAGGAGCCAACCTGGAATGTGTGGGGAATGAAGGGAACCCGACCAAAGGGGTAAGCTTCATTACCAAGTTTAGTTTAGATGTGTGTGATATCATGGAGATCATCAATAAAAATTGGGACATTATTAGGTCAGATTTTGCCCTATTCTCGAAACTTAAAGACCCCCCCCCCAAAGTGGTGTTCAAATGGGGAAATAATCTTAAGTCCTTACTAGGAAGGAGTAAAAGAGGTACTAGTTGCCTTAATAGGAAAGGGATGCAAAAATGTGGTAGGTGTTCCTATTGTCCATACATGGATATAGGTGAATGTTTCACCATTAGAGAGACTAGCTATAAGACCTTTCAGAAATTTGATTGTAATGTCAAGGGAGTAGTATACCTGGCACATTGCCAGAGGTGCTTCGCTTTCTATATCGGTAAAGCCGACAGGAAGCTCAAGGAAAGGGTATATGAGCACCTTTATAGTATTCAGACCACCAAGCAAGAAAATGCATTGGCCAGACACGTAATAGAATTTCCCACTCATTCTTTCAAGTTTAGAGTAATTGATTGCATTTTAGTGGATGTGAGGGGGGGCTACTGCACTATTGTTGGAAAGGTTGGAATTAAAATGGCAATTACGGACTCGTGCCTGTCAGTTTCCAGTCCTTTATGAAATATATTCAATTGTATGTATTTTAAAATTGAAAAGTCTTTTAAGGTAGCATTACATGTATTTTTAATGAATTGTAGATATGTAATAATTTTTTTGTGGGGGGTGTTGATCAATTGATTGACTGGGGTATTTATGTACGTGATGATTTTGGAATTGTAGTGAAGTTTAAATAAGTGCTTTGTTGTTTTTCTGAACTAATTCATTATTTATGTATTAATGCATTGATAAACTCAGCGAACATAGTAATTCAATTAGTTGTATTTGTAGTAATGATTAATGGATCTTATAATATTTTTAAATATGAATTTGTTAGATATTGTGTATATACATATATACTTACATTTTTATGGTTAATTGGTTAGAGTTGTTTGAATGATAATTGTAGGTATGTCTTCTGTATTAATTGGTGGTTGAGGGAATGTATTAACTATTAGTATAATTTAAATACTGACTGAGTAAATGTTTTTTAGTCTGAAGAAATCTCGCTAATAGCGAGATGAAAAGCACTTCACGTTCAATAAGCTGGTATTGTTTGTTCATTTTGGCCATATCTACAGTGTTTATTCTTATAATAGAGCAGTTCTAAGGTGTTCTCCAGCTTTTTTGTCTTGGTTCATTTTCTACAAAGATAGGTTTCCTTGAGAAGTAGTCTTTCTCTTATCCCTAAAGTAGTATCTGACTTTCCTATTCGCCAAGCTATGCATCCCCCTGTCTTCTTTCTAGAACCTAGAAACAAAGGAGAAAGGACTCTTCATACTGTGGATGTCTACAAACAACTCTGATATTATGTTGGTGGAACAAAAACCATCAGAAACTTTGATCAGTTTTTCATTTCTTATAAAGGTAACAAAAAGGACAGCTTGTTTCAAACCTGACGATCTCCAGATGGTTGTCACATGCTATTTCCTTTTGTTATACCTGCCACAAGTCAATTCCAGACAGGGTAAAGGCATACTGTACCAGGGCCTTTGCTTCATCAGTGACTTTTCTGAAAGGGATGGATTATAGAAGTTTTCTAGAAGCAGCAGTTTGGTGCTCCTTACATACCTTTACAAAACACTAAAACTATATTTGTTATCCAGGTCTGGAGCAGGCTTTAGTTGGGCCATTCTGCATTGGCTCCTGGACCCTCATCCTTCTTCTTCTTCCTAGTCAGTATAAGCAATGGTAGTCTGCCCATATAGATAAGGCTACTGCAGAATTCAAATAATAATGAACATAGTACAGTTGTGTAAGGAAACTTACTATAAAACAGTAGATGTTTGAATGATCACTGCTGCAGTAGCCACTCCCTTCATCTGTCTGACTTATTTTTTGGATACGTTTTGTTGACAGTGTGAAGACTTTGATTTTTACATGCCTAACATTGACTTTTTTCAAGGGTCTAACCTCTCTCTCAGTTAGCAAGGAAGCACTGAAAGGATTGGTGCCCAAACTATTGATTTTCTTCAACTCAAGCTGCCAATGGTTTGGGCATGTGGAAGGTGCCCTTAATCTCTGGAAGCTGGCCAGCTGTTATATGCAGAATATAACCAGATAGTAAAGACTACTGCAGCAGTGATCATTCAAGCAACAGCCGTTACGGTAAGTTTATTTACACAACTGTACTATCTTTAGGAGTGGTCCATCTAAAATAGTGACCATTCCTTCCCTCTCCTCAGTGTATGTGTGGTATTGCCCCTTCTCTTCTAGTTGTAGTTGTGTCTTGCCACAGCTGCCAGTGGTGTGGAGAATGAAATTATTGCTGTGCAGTATAGAATAAAAGAGAAGGAGCAGCAACCCTGAGAATATGTAGAGTGCCAAGCTGTCCTAAAGCCTGCTGTCTTAGTCTTAGAGTTTACTGAAGATGGACCCACTCCTATGGATCTTTTGCTATGGTAAATGCATAAGTTAATTTTTTTAGTTTTTCTTGTTGCAGTACTAGTGTGCAGGTGTCACTCCATCAAGGGTTAGTTAAAGATATGCTTTCATTTAACTGTTAAAGATGTAGAGGTTTACTTTAAAGAGGCCCGAAGCAGTACAGTGTAAAACAAACTCATAGGTGTTTGCAAGCTATCTGGGGATGATCAACATGTGAGCCTCTTCCTTTGCTGTCAGAATTTGGGACCATAAGTGACAATATGAATGATTTTTATGGGCGTAGCTCATTGTATTGATATAAGACATGAAAAGTAGTCATTATTAGTCAGCATTTTTATTTTGTATGAACTGTCCTTGTACATATATAGTTCATGTAGATATATATATATATATACAACCTGCTTGTGGATGTTTTGCTGATGCATACTGTCTTCTATTTACAAACTGTTTCAGATTTTCTGTTTTGCCAGGTGGTGTTAACATACTACCAGAGTGGGTATTTCTACTCACATCAGATGTTTGTTATACGTACTGCTCATTGGCACTGAGCTTATTCTGTGAAGATTATCATGTGAGCATTGTAAATGCCTGTTTTCTTTTGAGTTGACTTTATACTTGACCAAGCTGATGGCTGCACTTTGTAGAATCTCAGAAGACTTGCCTGTGTTTTTCTTTCGTCATTCAAAACTGAAACAGTTATAAAACTCAGTTGTTGACAGTTTTGCATTGCAAATGTTTTTCATCCAGAAATTCCAAAGTAATTTATATGCTGCTGTACATTATATGTAACAGTAACACCTATACATATGATCAGGAAAAACAGATTGAGGAGCAAAAATATGTTGTTATTAGAGCTGCATTCAGAGTACATGCACATTAAACACTTGACTTTGAGTGAAAAGCTTTTCTTTGAATTTATTCCAGTCAGTGTATGTTTATCAATTCCTTGCAGGAGAGACTGGCTCAAATATTCAAAAATAAGAATAGATACATATCAGAAATACATTTGTTCTGTAAGCTTTTACTGTATGGTTTTATTACATATAATAGGTAAAACAGTATTTTCCTGAGAATGGCTCTTAAATAGTATCTTTAATATCAAATTTAAGAGAATTCGAGCATGTGCTTGAGTCAAAAAGCAAATGGCATTGAATTTGGGGTGTGGGGTGGGGGTGGTATCTACATTAGGGTAAACTGCAGAAATTGTGTTGTGAGTTACAGGTACAGAGCTATATGGTACTACAGCTAAGAATGGCAGTCATCATGGTCTTCATTTTGCTATTTTAGTGTGGCTATATCGAACTGTAGGTAATATCAGGGTTGTAAGTAGCATGTATGGATGTGGAAGCAGTGAACTGTCAGACACCCTGCCCATTTCCTTTGCTGTGTTTATAAATGGCGTCTAGTGATCTAAAAGTAAAAGAATTTGCCTAACCAATGTCATTTGGGATCTTCGGAAGTACTACGGAAACTCCACATTCTTCAAGCAGACTTGTGGTATGCCATTGCATTCCATTGCTCTGAGCTGGAAAAGGGCTCTGCTTGTGTGTGTATATGGTATGATTTGCTGCTATTGTTGAGAAAGATTACATTCCGTTAATTATAGCTAGAATGTGTAGTTTGTTGTATATTATATTGTGTAACAATGGGTGAGGGGTTGAAGTAGAATAGAAGTGCTTGGAAATATTTTCGTATTCTGCCAAAAAAAAGTTTATACTGTTTTCTTCTTACTTTGTGACTATTACTGTTAGCTACTGTAAAATCTTTGGATCACTCAAAGCTGTTCTGTTTGTGCTGCTAGAACTTCATGAGCAACAGATACATCTCCTTTTAAGACTACAGTACCAGTGTCTAGAAATCTGGAAAGTCTTAAAATAGTGCTTTAGGCTGATAGCTTGCCTTGATCATGAGTGAAGTGTTAACTTAAAATGTGAATTCACCTTGCATTTCTATGATTACATGTTTTTGATTATGTCACCATATCCTTGCTGTTATATGGTTTAAGCATTAGTTTGATAAGTTTGTAAAATGTCTACTATATGGCAGTTTGACAGTGTGAAATGGGTTAACATACCTTGTAGCGTGAATTCTGTATGTATGGGAATCTTATTGAAATTGGAATTTTTTTATTATGAGTAAAGTCTTGATATGCACAATTTTAACATTTCAGAGTATGACTACTGTACATTAATCATTACAAAAACATTCAGTGGCTGTTGCAGAGATACACAGAAGACTTTTTTAATTATGTATTGTGAGACTTAACAGCATAGTAGCAGTAAATAAAAACCTACTTAAACCACACAACATTCATGATTATTTGTTGGTTGTGGTGGAAGCAGTATTTAAACTGCACCACTTAAGAATCCTACTATAATGTTACTATTGGATACATTTCTATAAGTTGGGGATTGCCTTTCAGTTTCTATGCATTTCTAATTTCTTATGTAATCATTAGAAGCAGTAAGATCAAGGTATGCTAACATTTGATGAAGGGGGAGTCAATTTTCTAAACAATATATGATGTAGAAAATACTTACTTTCTGTTTTACTTCCTCAAATTTAATTGTGTTGTTGTTGTGTCTTTCGGCTTTTCCCGGTTAGGGGTCGCCACAGCGGAACTCCGGTCCGCTAATGATTGGCAGTAGATTTTTACGTGCTGAGTTGCCGGCCCTGATGCACAACCTTCAACGAAGGTACGCCCATTCGCGCATGTCTCCACACAGAAGACGCTCTAGCTGAGAATCGAACAGGACAACGTCTTACTGTGAGGTGACAATGCTACAGCAGCACTACTTCTGTGTATACTCTGAGTAGACTTGCATTTGACATATCCATGCCTTCTGTGAGTTGTGTGTACATAGGCTTACTGCCACCAAGAGTTAAGGGAGCAGTAAAGATCAGATCTTGAGGGGGCATTTGCAGCATATACTGTATACTGTATTGAATCCACGCCAGATATACAATAGCATGGCAAACATTTTATTGTGAACTCTTTACATGAAGTATTTCCACCTTCACTGCAAGGACCAATATGGTTATGCATGACAACGTAGCAGTTTTAACTGGGAGAGGATTGTGGTTAAAAACTGCTAACCTCCTTCGTACTATAGTTCTTGGTTTGATTCCCTCATTTTCTGCTTGAAGATCATGTGAGTATCATACAGTGCTCCTTGGTTACCCTAATTAACCAGACACTACTCTTGCATCACATGTGAAATGAAGCACTTCTAGCTAGTGGGATTGCTTATAAAAAAAAAGGCAGTCCACAACACCTTTTAATTTTTCCCAGTTTTGCCTTCTTAGCTTTCTGTTTTCCTTCCATTATTAAAAAATAACTTGTGTTAGATGAATTATTTCCCTTTTACATCTTTTGTATCTAGATTATCTAAGATGATGGAGCATTGCTTGGCTTAATGGTTACATGCCAGAGATCTACATTTCAAAGGCTGGCCACACAACATCTGGGCCTGTCCCTTTCAGAGTCCTCAAAATGCCTGAATACAGTCACCGTGTATTGTGGCAATCTACTGTTTAGCCAAAGTAATCACTGAAAATTTAAGCTAGGTTATCACATTGTTTCTGTTCACCAGATGTGGTTGCTGCTGGCATTGCTTCATCTTTCAAATTATATAAACGTCTTGAGAAGAAAAATCAAATTTTCAAATGAAGTATACGTTATCACCATTGATCATCTTTACAAGCTGCCTTTGAAATACCAGTGGCTTAATTCCTTATCAGGTAAGTCTTTTGGCTGTGTAGGCTATATTCCAAGTTTTAGTGATTAATTCAGTGGCATCAGCAACTGCATTGCCATAGGACCATGTCTGGAGCTTTCAGAGTAGAGTTTTCTTCTGTTTGAGCTGTATATTTGATAAGGGGAGGTCCATCCTCTGTAACTTCAAGACTAATACTGCAGATGTTAAGACCATTCAGCAGGTAATTTTTCACAAGATGCTGAGCACCCTTCTCCTATTCCATAGTGCACCACTGTGCCTAGCCTTGTATTGTATTCTTTGATGTTCTTCAGGTTAGACACAAAAAAAAAGAAATGACCCTAGCCTGCTTTTGTATTGTTGTAGGTGTTTTGGTGTAAACCATGAACAGAACACTATTTTTTAATTTATTTTTTCTATTAACTCCCTTTGAGATATTTTTCTGAATCTTTTTGAAAAAAAATTCTGTTAGGAAGTAATTTCCTCTTTTTGTGCCTAAGCCCTTCCTTCAGGTTTCAAGACATCAGAATATTAATTGTTTATGTATGCCTGTGACATCAGGGCTCCTTCAGCCAGTGAGCACACTCAGTGCTTCTGCTGTATAAGAGGCACTGGTAACATCCGCAAGTGTCCCCTGTGTTAAGAGTTTAAGTAATAATAGGAGGAAATCTTTGTCTTTTCCTTCTGTTTCAATGTTTTAAAAGTTCAGATTTCAGGCATTACTGTGGTTGAGCAATTTACAAAGCCACAGTTAAGGATACACCCAGCTTACCATAGACAGTAAAGTTTCTGACTATGGTGGTGTTGGCTGGGTTTACTCACAAGAGTGCTTCCCCTGCAATGTTCAAATCATCCAGGCCAGCAATGCCTAGATATACCCCCTCTCCTGACTTTCTTGTCATTGACTGTAATAGGTAGGCTGAGCCCATGTGAAGGTCTCTGGTGCCCCATCCCCTACCCTACAGCAATTCACTTATTGACTTCTTTTCCTACCTGTTTCTTCCATGGTACCAGTGCTGGTGCCTCTGTTCTTTTGGCCAGCACTGGCCACCAGTCTGCAGGTCACATCCCCCACTTTGCTGATCCAGACATCTGGGCCAGTCGTGATGCCCAGTGGCACAACATCTCACATTGGTAATCTACTTAACTCTGATTTAGTTGATTTCATTGTTGTCAACACTGATGGTGCTTTTGATGCTGATACCATTCATCAGGTTCTGAAAGCATTGTCAGAATATCAGCTTTATAGATGTCAGTGTAGTTTATTGAGAATGCTTAACTTAGTCACCATGTTTTCGTCTTCAAAGAAACTTCATCAGATTAAAGTGTACCAACCACACTAAGCACATTTATAGTATTCTAATCTCCTAAAACCATACTGCAATTAATCAATCTATTTGTAACATGTTATACAAAGTTAAAGCTACACAACTTTAAAGTCAAGCTTAAAAAAAAATATGTGTATAAATATATGTAGGTAAAACATATATGAAAACAATGCATATTAAAACAGTGCCTGTTAACAGTAACACATTAAAAACAACCCAACACCACTTTCCTTAAACTTTTATACAGTAAAAACTCAAAAAAATCAATTTATTAAAATGTTAACTTATAAAAACTACTTGTTAGGTTAAAAAGTGTGCATGTAAAAAATATATATGTAAAAAAACTCATCAGAAAAAGCATAGGACAAACTGTTACATTTATAAATGTTTGTAAATTGGGAGGGTGGCCTAATGGTTAAGGTGTTTGCCTTACAAACACAAGGTACAGGGTTTGAATCTCACAGGGGATAATTGGCTAGGCTTAAAATGGCTCACAAAGACAGTCTAGTACTAATCTTTGAACCTAAGTATTATCCAGTGGTGCCCCCTAATAGCCCCTTTTTCCAATTACTATAACTTAGCTCCCCTTAACTTCAATACCGGTGCCAGAGAGACCATGCCATTTAGTCCAGGGACCCTATTAGCTTCTAAAACAATCTGCCAGTATAGTTCCCTGTATTCAAGTCTGGTCTCTCATGGTCCACCTTTAATATCCATCTGTACCGTTTCCACAACACAAAAGTTAAAGTCTGCCCCCTCACAAACCAAAGTATGTTTATGTAATGCATTCATCTGATTCTTTTTCCTAATATCATATTTGTGTTCATAAAGTCTAGCCTTAAGCTTTCTTTACGTTTTTCCCAAATAAAATGCTTGACATTTTGTACATGTAGCAATATAAACTAAACCACTAGTATTACAATTCACGTAATTCATACTGTTTAGAATTTTATCCCTGGATGTTAGGTATATAGTATCACCCTCTCTTATGTTTGGGCATTGCTGGCAACAACCACATTTATAAGTACCTTTTTTCTTTTGTTTTTTGTCGTTGTTGTTAACCCTTCTAATGTTCATCGTGTTTCACTGTTGCAGTCCTAACAAATGGGTTATCTGGCTCCCGGTAGCCCTCAGTCGGCCAGAATACTAAAGGTAAGTAAAAATGCCGTCGGTTGTAAAGGACGTCAGGGCATCCAATACAAAAGGAGGCAGCCGACGTCACTTCCTTAGTCTTCTTTGCTGTGGATCCCGAAGCAGAAGCTTTTCATGCACGAGTGCCGGTCGGCAGTTTACCTTTGTTGGTTTCCGACTACAAGAGTTGAAGTCTACTACAGCTAAGTACCCCGTTGGGGATCCTCTTTTCTTGCCTTAACGAATGTCAGAAAAAGTTAATAATTGCCTTACTTGTGAAAAGCTGATTCCACATAGAGATTTTCATTCCTATTGCATTATTTGTTTAGGCCTTGACCACGACGTTCCCAAGTGTGATCTCTGTGCCTCCTTTAATCCGTGTGCTATCCATCGTTAGGCTAAGATTTTGGCTAGGCATTTTGGAGTTTGGCCGAAGTTCGTTGGTATGACGTCTGCTGGTCTTCAGGCTTCAGATGTTCCGAAGAAACGTAAGGATAAGGACCGCGACATGCCTCAGAAAGCTAAGTCCTCGGATGAGGTTAAGTTGGTCGTCAGTCAGGCGGTAGCCAGTGAGACGCCTTTGCAGTCCCTGCAGTCCGCAGATGTACATCTGTAGGCCTTGATTGAGTCCGAGTCCCTTTGGCCTCCGTTTTGCCTTTCGACCTGTCGCTGGTCACCTCTTCTGCTGGAGCCGGAGCGGCTATGCTGACTCCGGTGTCTGAGACCTTCGTTTTGCATTCTGACAGCAAACTTCTTCCTTCAACCTCTGCTGCATTTTCGTCAGTAGCCAGGCCTTCCGAGTCCTTCAGGCTTGCAGGTAAATCTTCTATTCGTAAGACTGTGAAAGGGCAGGCTCCAGCTTCTTCTTGTTCCCCTCAATCCCAAATGGTTAAAATGGCTAATGATTTGTTGATTCTTATTAGGGGTTCTCAGCCTCCTCCTTCTAAAAGGAGTAGGGATGTTTCTCCTGAAGTTTTGCCCTGCTCAGGTTCTGATTCTTCCAGCATTTCTGCTGATGAAGAGGAATTTTCTCAGGCTTTTTCTCCCTTTGAGGATTCTGATGCAGAGGATTACATCCCTTCGGCCTCTCCTCCAGAGGATTTCTCTTGTGGTTATACTTTAAATACCCTCAGAGAACATTTTAAATGGGAAAGTCAGGATTATCCCCAATCCAAGAAACGGATTAGGGAGTTTCTGGGTTTACCTCAGCATAAGCCTCTTGCTATTCCCCCTGTGTTGAAAGTTGTTGATATTGTTTTTCTGGCAAATTCCTTGTCTCCAAATTCGGTTCCTCCTGCTCCCAGGAAACCTGACAGGTACTATAGAGTCCCTGATTCTCATCTGTTTCTTTTCAGGAATCCGTTGGTGGATCCAGAGCTTATTTCTCAGGGCCCTAAAGGAGTTAAGGCCACTGTTACCGGGAATCCTGTTCCCTCTGACAGGGAGTCTAGGAACCTAGATAGGTGGGGCAAGAAGGTTTATACCTCTGCCACCCTAGCTATTAGGACTACCAATTGTCTATGTCATATGCTGAAGTACCAGCAGCACACCTTGGAGGCTATTAAGTCCAGGATAGCAAGTGTACCTCTTTTGGCAGAGAGTAAAGACATGCAGGATTTACTGAATTCAGCCAGTCTGATCAATAAGCATTCTTTGCATTGTGGTTTTGACATCCTTGAGGCCTTCAGCAGAGCTATGGCTACTGGATCTGTTATTAAAAGGCACGCTTGGCTCAGAGAACAGCCTCTTCCAGAACCTGTCAAGGCTAAGCTTTTGGATGTACCTTTGCATAAAGACAGTCTTTTTGGCAGCAAAGCAGAGGAGGGCCTGAAGAAGATGGAAGATAAGGCCAAGTCCATGCAAACCTGTTAAGGATTTTCTGCAAGTTCAACCCCCTCTGTTTAGCAGGAATTACCCTTCCAAGAGTTGGACCTTTCCTGATACCAGCAGGCAGAACCGTTCCAGGACTAGAGGTTACAAATCTTCTAGGGGGCAGGGAGCTACCCCTCAAAGGTCTAGGCGTTGGCAGACTTCCACTTCTAAAGGGGGAAGCTCCAAGCCTGCGTCTCAATCAAAACACTCAATAACTTTTTACAACTTCTGCCTGTTCTTGCTTGCCAGGAGAGTCCTTTAGGGGGAAAGTTGGCCCTTTTTGCAGATGTCTGGGCCACTATCACAGATGACAAATGGGTGCTCAGAACAGTGTCCCCAAGGCACAAGTTTTCTTTCCGCACCTTTCCAGCTCCCAAGGGATTCCCGGACGTTCCTCCAAACCAAAGGGCAGAAGTAGAAAAACAAATTTTGTCTATTTCTCATCTGGGAGCAATAGAATCAGTTCCTGCTCAGCAGGTAGGCCAGGGCTTTTATTCCAGGCTTTTCCTAGTTCCAAGAAACGAAGGCACCTGGCGTCCTATTCTGTATCTTTCCATTCTGAACTCTTTTCTAGTAATTCCAAAGTTCAAAATGCTCACTCTACATCAGTTGCTACTACTACTAGGATAGGATTCCTGGCTGGTAACCTTTGATCTCAAAGAGGCTTATCTGCACATTCCCATCAGGGAAAGTTGCAGGCAGTACCTTCGTTTCAGAGTGGGCGATCAACAATACCAATTCTCTGCGCTGCCCTTTGGCTTATCTACTGCTCCCAGAGTCTTCACAAAGTGCATGGCCCCAGTCTTTGCTTTTTGCAGGCAGAAGAAAATTCAGAATTACCCATACTTGGACGACTGTCTGATTCAAGCAGGTTCTCAGGAACAGTTATTAAAGGATCTGGAATTCATAAAGACTCTTCTCTCTTCCCTGGGTTACACTCTCAATGTGGAAAATTCGAAAATGGTACCATCCAAGGAGATAACATTCCTGGGAGCGAGTCTGAATATAGCCGCCCAGATGATGTATCTCACCTAGGAGAAGCAGACAACTCTTTCAGTTTACTTCAAGGACTTGGCAAGCCTGTCCCAGCTCCCTGCAAGGAGGTACCTGCAAGCTCTGGGATTCATGGCATCTTGTTTTCTCATGATTCCATATGCAAAACTGCATATGAGGAAATTGCACTGGTACCTCAAGAACATTTGGTGTCAACAGTCAGAGGACCTGGATATGATGATTCCTCTGCTTCCATCTCTGCAGACAGAGTTTCTGTGGTGGGCAACAGCCTGTCTACAAAACAAAGGCATGCCTTTTCGGACACTTCTTGCCACTCAAGTTCTGACTACAGACACATCGGATTACGCCTGGGGAGCACACCTGTGTGGCAGATGCATACAGGGACGTTGGAATGCCCAGCAGATGCACCTGCACATAAATCTAAAAGAGTTGATTGCAGTTCAGCAGGCCTTACTGGCTTTCATGGATCTTCTTTTTCCAGTGACCCTGCTTGTCAGGACAGACAACACCACGGTCATGTGGTACATCAACAAGCAGGGAGGGGCTCACTCTTACCTCCCTGTGCAGGCAGAGCATGAATCTTTGGTCCATGGCAGCATCCCTGGACCTGCATCTCCTAGCTCAGTTTCTTACAGGAAGGCTCAATGTTTTGGCAGACCAGTTGAACAGGCAAACCCTGAATCCTCACGAGTGGCAGCTGAACAGAGCAGTCTTTTACAGCATCATTCAACGTTGGGGCACTCTCAGGAGGGTCTTTTCTCCTCTCCAGACAACCGTCTGCTACCTCTCTTTTGCACAAGACAGCAGCACAGCAGAGCCTGGAAAGTGGATGCTCTGTCCTTCCCTTGGACGCTGCTATCAGTGTACGCCTTCCCTCCCCTTCCTCTTCTTCCCAGAGTATTTGTGAAGATCAGGGACAAACGTCCAAGGATTATTCTCATAGCTCCGGACTGGCCCAGGCAGCATTGGTATCTGCTGGTTCGCAGTCTCTCTCATCTTCCTCCTTGGCATCTTCCTCTGAAGCCAGATCTTTTGGTTCCGGAAAGGGGAAACATTCTACATCCTCATCTTCAGTATCTCCATTTGGCAGCATGGCTCATTGTATGATTCCTTCCCTTTCTTTCACCCTTTCCCAACAGGTGGTTGACATGCTGAGGGAGGCCAGAAGGCCTAGCACTAGGAAATCCTATGCTGGCAAATGGGAAAGGTTCACTCAATGGATGCAGGCTAGAGGGGAGTCTCAACCTACCCTTCCTCTGATCCTGGAATACCTGGCTGATTTGCTTCAGGGTGGTCTTTCTTTTTTGTCTATCAAGATCCATGCTTCAGCCGTCTCTGTTCATTGTTCTCTTGAACAGCCCAATGTGAAGTTGTTAAATCTCGCCGTTTATTCTAACTGATGGGTTCGGAGCCGATCCTCAGCTCTGACACGGCCGATAGCAAAGCTCAAGGTTTGCAGTAGCTCGAGACCAAGCCCCTTATCCCACAATGCACTGCTGGAATTACCTCAGATCTAGTTTGCTGTGGCAAGCGAGATCTCGGTGATCCAGCTAGCTCGGACCATTTGTGATAGTAAAAACAGCAAGTTCTTATAAAAAAATCTTTCTTTTTGTTTTAGGGGATAGTTGTGTATTAGTGTTTAAAAATTTGATAATAGTTTCCATAGTTTTAGATAGATAGTGCCCTGTTGGCTAGTTGTTTTTGTGTGGGCCTTTAGCCCTATTTAGACTTATTAATCTTTCTTATATTCAGGGTTTTTCTCTCTGGGCTTCTTTAGCCCTGTATTTGTAAACTGATAGATAGTGCCCAGATTGGGCTTAGTTACTTTGTGCATCTTTACACGTAAAGTAAAGATTTTACTTTTTTAAGTTTTTGCAGTATACTAGTTTGTTTTACGTTAACTATGTCGGATGATAAGGCAAAATCCCATCCTAAATCGGGATTCAAGAAATGCCCAAATTGTGGGCAGAAAATGTCCGTCACTGACGGACGCATTCAGTGCGTCTACTGTCTGGGGGCTAAACACCTCCAAGACACTTGCAGCATTTGCCATTCCTTTTCTTCAAGAGTCCTCTTGGAGAGAAGGAGGAAGCTGATAGACAGGGGATTGCTACAGCAATCCTTTTCTGAGGTGTTGAGTAGCCATGAAGGTACAAGCACGTCCTCCAAATCCAAATCTTCAGACAAAGTGGCAAAAAAGGCAAAAATTTCAGAAAGAGGGTCATCGGTTCCACAGACATTGGAACCGAGTGTACCTTTGATTCAGAGCCAGCTCTCAGTATTGGAGCCGGTCTCTGCAGTTTCTTCTTCTCCTCTGCTCCAGTCAGCACCTTCGGTGCATTCTGCTAAGTGCTCAGTCAGCCTTTCCTATTTGGACATGGATCAGCTAGTGCAGAAGCTTTTACAGGACTTGCCAAATTGTTGTCGGCCCCAACCAGCTCGTTGGTGCCGAAGACCAGGAACCGAATTTGTCTACTCCTCCTCTGAGCCGTACTGGACTTTTGGAGCCGAAGGAAACTGAACTGATGATTGTCGAACCCTTGGAGCCGATACCCACACCGGTGTTATCGGCTCCATCTATTTGGATGTCCTCGGCGCCGACAGAGGACTCTAGGAGCCGACGCTCTCCCATCAGGTCCAGGGAGGATAGTCGAACCGATTTGTTGGTGCCGACTCTTCCTCTCGGGGCTTCGGCTCGGATGAGTGCGGCTCCTACCTCGGGCTTAGAGCCCAGGGTTTCAGTGCAGGAGGATCGGACGGTACTCTCAGGTCCGTCCACGCCTTCTCGCCGGAGCCATGGTGCCTTCAATGCTATGAGGAGAGTTTTGTCTCCTAAGACAACGTCAGCATCGGTTCAGCATTCCCTCTCCCCTCAAGCTCCTGTGTCTGCTTCTTCATCTACCAGTCCCTCTAAGCGTAGAGACCCCGAGCCTCAACTACCCCCACAGGGTGTCCCCTGCTCTTCTGAGACCTCCTCAGATCCCCCCAGTGAGGAGGTGCCCAGGAAGAGACTGTGCAAGAGGAGGCACTTAGACTCCCCACAGGAGTCTTTGACATCTGACACAGGCTTGGATGAGTCAGAAGGGTCCCCTCCTTTGCAGAGATACTGGAGATCCTTAGTCAGAGGGGCGATTGGCAGTCCAAGACCCCTACTGAGGACGAGTCCATGGTCTTGAAGGCTTTTGGGTCTCAACCTTCCACTTCTTGGGTGTCTCCTCCTTATGACAAGCTCATGGAACTGATTTCTCGTAAGGCGTGGGAGTCATCGGAGGCCATGGAACCTGTTCCACGTAAGCCCAATAAATTCATGTCTGCCCCAGTGGACAAGACATATTTGAAAAAGGGAGTGCCTGTAGATGCCATGGTGGTAGCTGCAGCCACCAAAAAGGAAGTGACTGAGACATCCACATCTATCCATCCTCCTAACAGAGATTCTAGGGTCATGGATAGATATGGGAAATGCATGTTTAGTTCAGCGACTTTTTCTCTGCGATCACTGAACTACTTAACCCACTTTACGAGACTACAAAGAGATCTCCTGAAAGAGCTAGGAGATACACTCCAGGATACAGTAGCTGCAGGGGTGGCCGACAAAGTCAACACCCAGCTCGCTACCCTAAACTCACTGATAAACTTGTCCGTGCGTCTCATATCCTATGCAGCTGATGGTTCGAGTAGAGCCGCTAGTTCGGGCATTGCTCTTTGAAGACAAGCCTGGATGCATCTCTGTTCCTTTGCGGAACCCTTTAAGTCTTCCTTTATTAATACCCCATTTGATGGCTCATCACTGTTTGGGCCCAAAGTAAAGGAAACTTTAACTAGTGTGAGCAGGAAGGCAAGACCTTATCTGCCGTTGGAGTATGTTTTTCTACCCCTACTCGTCCCTACCCTAAGGGCCCTAGGGGAGGGAAAATGTGGTTCCGAAAAGCACAGGGAGCCTTTCAGGACACACGTGGAGAAATCCCCTCTAGAGGCAGAGGAGGGGGTTATAACGGAAGATGCCGCCCCCGCGGCAGAGGGGGTCCGCAGCAACAGGGTGACAGGGGTCAGTTCTCCGGTCAACCCTACCAGCACCCCTGAAAGGAGGCCCAACTGTTCGGCTCTGGAGGCAGTTGGGGGTCACTTGTCTTTGTACCCAGAAGCCTGGCTAAACATAACGACAGATACATGGGCACAAAGCATCATTTCCAGAAGATATTTCATACCATTCTCTTCCCCTCCCATTCCTGTAAAGAGAATCCCAGATGTTCCACCCAATCTCAGCAAACAAGCAATCGTAGAGGTCCACAGATTGCTAGAAAAAGAGTCATCCAACCAGTCCCAGCAGACCAAGTTGGATTCGGAACTTACTCAAGATTCTTTTTGGTACCAAAGAAAACAGGAGACTGGAGACCTATCTTGGACCTCAGCAGACTCAACCAGTTCCTAAAGAAAGAGAGTTTCCGAATGATCACGATTCAGTCCATTCTTCCCTTCCTAGGGAAAGGCAATTGGATGTGCTCCATAGATCTCAAGGACACGTACTGTCACATAAAGATGAACAGATGCTCCAGAGATCATACGGGTTTCCGGCTGGGAGACAATCATTACCAGTTTCGAGCCCTGCCCTTTGGTCTCACTACAGCCCCCAGAGTGTTCACCAAATGCATGGCAGTGGTCACGGCTCACCTGAGACGTCTAGGATTCCAGGTGTTTCCATACCTAGACGATTGGCTCCTCACCGCTACCACCAGGCATCAATTGACTCAGGCAACACAATACAGTCTGACACTCTGCCATCAATTGGGCATTACAATCAACTTCGAAAAGTCTGCCTTATCGCCATCGTAGCATACCGTTTTTATAGGAGCAGAGTTAGATACCTCAACTACCACTCTACGTCTTACTGTAGAAAGAGTCTCACTTCTCCACCAACACGTCAGCTCATTGGTGTCAAAGAACAAAGCTACAGCAGCAGAGGTTTTGAAGGTGCTAGGTTTGATGACAGCAGCAATCCTGGCTATACCTCTCGCAAGGATGCATATGCGAATTCTTCAATGGCTCCTCTTTGCTCAGTGGTCGTACCATAAACTACCGATGCACCACATGATTCTCATCACGGATTCTTGCAAGAGAGACCTTCGGTGGTAGTTGACATCTCTTCATATCACAATCGGAAGACCCTTTGCCCCCCCCCCCCCCCCAGTAGCCACTGTAACCACAGACGCTTCCCTGATAGGGTGGGGGGGACATTTTCAGGGAAAGACTTCCCAAGGCACATGGACAGATCAAGAATCACATCTGCACATCAATGTTCTAGAGTTGAGAGCGGTACTTCTGGCATTGCAGTACTTTCAGGACTCTCTCCCTCTAGGAACTATTGCAATTCAGATGGACAACATGTCAGTAGTCTGGTACTTGAACAAGTAAGGTGGAACCAAGTCTTACCCCCTTTGTCGAGAAGCCCTCAGGGTCTGGCAATGGGCTGTGTCGTCCCAGCATTTTCTGTTAGTAATGCACATCCCAGGGGAAATCCAACGTGATAGCAGACTAGCTAAGCAGGGCGATATTGCTCCCTTACGAGTGGTCTCTCAAACAACAGGTTGCGGAGTTGATTTTCTGCAAATGGGGCCAGCCTTGCTGTGACCTCTTTGCCAGCCACATCAATTCAAAATGCAGAAGCTACTTTGCCATAATACCACCTCCTGGTCATCCCTTGAGAGATGCACTTTTTCACGATTGGCCCACGGGTCTCCTTTATGCATTTCCACCCTTCCCATTGATACCCAGATTTTTACAGAAAGCAAAATCGCTTGGAAGGACTGCTATTCTCATAGCCCCCTACTGGCCTCGACAGATTTGGTTCCCGTTTCTCCACCATCATCTGTTGGAAGATCCATGGATCCTGGACCCAGTTCCGGACCTTCTGACGCACCTGTCAGGGGACCTTCATCCTTTACTGCAGTACCTGAAACTGACTGCTTGGCTAATCCACTTCCCCTAATTGCCAGGCTTCATTCAATTTCAGAAGATACAAGACAAATTCTCTTGTCTTCTCACAAGCCAGCTACCAGGAAATGATATGGCAGTAAATGGAAAAGGTTCTCAATTTGGGCCAACACGCAGAAAATCGACCCTTTGCTCCGCTATCATCTATTTTAGAATTCTTGACAAAGATTTTTAAGGAAGGCGCAGCAGCTGCTACAGTTTGAGTCCAGTTAGCTGCCATCTCAAATTTTCACCTTGGGTTTGGTGACTCAAATGTTATGGGCCATAAATTATCTAAGACTTTTCTTAAAGGCGTTCTTCACATGAGACCTCCAATCAAAATTCCATATTCTCCCTGGAATTTAAACTTTATGCTGTCTCAAATTATTCTTCCCCCTTTTGAACCAGCATCTTCTTGTGATCTCAAATATTTATCCTGGAAAACTATTTTTCTTGTGGCCATTACTTCTGCCCGCAGAGTGTCAGAACTTCAAGCATTATCTATCAGGCCACCTTACATGATTTTCCATGCTGATAGAGTATCTCTCAGAACAAACCCCTCATTTTTACCTAAAGTCTGTTCTGAATCAAATATCAATCAGGTCATTGAGCTGCCAGTCTTTTTTCCCAACCACTCTAGCAAATTGGAATACATGCTGCACAAACTTGATGTACACAGACAGCTCAGATTTTACCTTGACAGAACTAAGGATATTAGAAAATCAGATCAACTTTTTGTATCCTTCTCAGAAGCCAGAAAAGGCAATCCAGTGGATAAAACAACCTTATCTAAATGGTTATCCGATTGTATATCCTTTGTTTACGAGAATGCAAGCTTGCCATTAACACACAAACCTAAGGCTCATTCTACCAGAGCTGTCTCTACGTCTTCTGCTTTTCAAGCTAAATTGCCCCTTGACAATATTTGCGCTGCAACCACTTGGTCTAAGCCTCATACCTTTATCATGCATTACAAAGTAGATAAGGCTTCAAGGGACAGGTCTTCCTTTGGTTCCACATGGTACTGAAGAACATACTTCCATGAGCCACTCAAGATTGATGGTGCTGGGGACGCTACCCATCAGTGAGAATAAACGGTGAGATTTAACAACTTCACATAAAGAAGTTGTGTACTTACCGTAACGTTCCATGTGAGTTGTTTATTTCGCCTTTATTCTCACGTCCCTCCCTCCTTCCCCCTCCTGGCTGACTGTTGACTTCGAGACTAGTACCATCTTGGTTATTCAATATTTCTTCTCCCCCTTCAGGAAGTGTTATTGGTAGAAATAAATAAAAGGGTATATATATATATATATATATATATATATATATATATATATATATATATATATATAGTTACTCACAGCAAACAAGATCTGAGGTAATTCCAGCAGTGCATTGTGGGATAAGGGGCTTGGTCTCGAGCTACTGGCAAACCTTGAGCTTTGCTATTGGCCGTGTCGGAGCCGAGGATTGGCTCCGAGCCTATCAATGAGAATAAAGGCGAGAGAACTCACATGGAACGTTATGGTAAGTACATAACTTATTTTTTTCTCTCATCCCCTGATGAAAATGTTTCTCAGAGGTGCTTGCAATTTAAAACCTCCCAGAAGAGCACCTACTCCAGCCTGGATCTTAATTTTGTTCTGAAGAAACTCACTCTTCCTCCTTTTGAGCCAGCTGCCTCTACAGATTTAAAGTTTCTCTCTTGGAAGACCGCCTTCCTCTTGGCTATAACCTCAGCAAGGAGGGTTTCGGAGTTGCAAGCTTTGATGGCCGTGGAGCCTTTTCTTATTTTCCATGCAGATAGAGTCTCTCTGAGGACTAATCCCTCCTTTATGCCTAAGGTGGTTTCCAGCCTGACTCTTAATCAGTCAATACACTTTCCTACCTTTTTTCCTAATCCTCACAATAGAGGTGAAAGGATCCTACATTCTCGTGATGTGCACAGACAGCTCAGGTTTTACCTGGACAGGACTAAGGACCTTTGGAAATCAGCACAGTTATTGGTCAGTTTTGCCCCTGGAACCCAGGGCAAGACTATTTCTAAGCAGACCATTTCTAAATGGATTGCACATTGCATTACTTTTTGTTATTCCTTTCATGGCAAAGCTCTGCCTCAAGGGGTTAGGACCCACTCTACTAGAGCAGCTTCCACTTCTGCAGCCTTTCTAAGGGGTGTCCTTAATAAAGACATTTTGGAGGCTGCCATATGGTCTTCTGTTCACACTTTCACAAAGCATTATAATTTGCCTGTTTTCCAGAGCCAGGACAGGGTTTTCCACTGCGGTGCTGCAGGATATTATCTCCAACCCTTGATGCTGTTGATTCTTCCCCCTTTTTTTCTCTGGGCTTTGGTAATCAACCTATTTGTTAGGACTGCAACAGTGAAACACGATGAACATAGTACAGCTGTGTACACTTACCATAAATGTAGATGTTTGAGTGTATTCACTGTTGCAGTCCTGGTTTCCCTCCCTCCTTCCACCTTTTTGTGGTCCTTTCCTGTTCTCTTTTCCTGAGGTACAGGCTTAATTTGTTATTTGTCAAATTGGCTTTTGATTTAAGCCTTATTTTCTGGGGGCTCCTGACCGTTATGGCAAGAAAGTCTGAGGAAGTGACGTCGGCTGCCTCCTTTTGTATCGGACGCCCTGATGTCCTTTGCAACCGACAGCAACCGACATCATTTTTACTTATCTTTGGTATTCTGGCCAACTAAGGGCTACTGGGAGCTGGATAACTCATTTGTTAGGACTGCAACAGTGAATACACTCGAACATCTACATTTATGGTAAGTATACACAACTGTACTTTCTCCAAGACGTTTTTGATGCTCGAATCTTTTTTATAGCTCCATTTTAAAGGTTTTTCAAAATGGCGTTTAAATCAGAAATATTAGAAAATGTATTCCACTCCCTTTCTATAACATTCCTTACTACTTCCGCTTGCCCGTCATATTTAATAACCATGGCTCCTTCATAACCATTATTTACTACTTTCTTGGTGCCAGAATAGTTTATAGGGTTAATACCATCACCCAATAAGGGGGTAAACCTAGTCTTCCTTCCTTCTAATACTTCATCATAAACTTGTTTCAGCAAAACTTCAGGGTAGCCCCTTACCTTAAACATATTAAACAAGTTCTGGCACTCATTTTCAAAGTCACCATCAACTGATGCCATTCTACTTATTCAGACGAATTGTCCTTTTACCAAACCTCTTTTTTGAAAAAAACAAAAGGGTGTGCAGTATTATAATGCAGGTAGGAATTCGAAAAGGTACTTTTTCTAAACACCCTGGATTTAAACCTGCCATCTTCCTTGGAAATATTAAAGTCCAAATAAATTAATTTCATTACACTTAACTTTGTACGTAAATCTTAAAAAAATAGTGGTACTAGATATGTAATCGAAAAACTCATAAAATCTTTCCTCAGTACCTGTCCAAAATATACAGATGTCATCCAAAAAACGCTTGTAGAGGTTCCAACAGTCTTTTTATTGTGAAATAAAAATATATTTTTGTACCCAGTATGATGAAATAGTATTAACATTTGCACCCATAGCAGCACCCCTACATTGCTGATAAAACTAGCCCTCAAAAAATATAAAATTGGGGGGGGGGGTGGCAGAGCCTAGATGGCCAACTGAGAGCAGTGAATTTTGAGAGCTCCATAAACTAGTATAATAATATAGGAAAATGTTATTATTTTCATATTTAAAATTCCAGAAATCTATAGATAAACTACTAAACTACATAAATATCAATTTTGGTGGAGATATACAAAAATGTTCCTGTCAAGTAACTTGGAGATATATTGAGTCACTGAATATGAACAATTCAAGGGACTCTCATCCAGATGCTGCTTTGAAAAGAGAACTGCAATTAATGACATCTACCGTACAGGAACTATCTTTGAAGATGGATGGCTTTAAAAATGACTTAGAAAACCTCAAATTAAATTCTCAAAAACAGACTGATACTGTTAAGGAACTATTACAGCAACACCATACAAAAATAACAAATATAGAGACTTCTCTAAATGACATTGAAGGGAGACTCAAAGAGGAAGAATTCCAAAAAGAATTTCTGCTTAAACAGAATACATGGCTGCTTAACAAAATAGATGACTTAGAAAACATGGAAAGGCAAAACAACATAAGGATCTTTTTGTCTGCCTGAAAACACTGAAGGAGAAGACGTTATTTCATTTTTAACAACCTGGATTCCTGAATTTTTAGACTTGAAAGAGGGACTTTCATTTGGAATTGAAAGGCTGCATAGAGCACTGAGGAAACCTGCTTCTAACTTAACAAATACTCCACCTAGATCCATAGTTATAAAATTTCTTTCATTTCTGGACAAGAAACTAATATTAAAATCTGCTTGGAGAAAATCACAGTTAAAATACAATCAAAGCCTGATAAGGTTTGACAATGATTATTCTTCCAGAATACTAGAACAAAGGAAAAAAGTCTAGCCAATAATAAAACTGTTGAAACAAAACAGCATTAAACCACAGCTGGCCTTCCAGCCAAGATAAAAATACTTTTTGCCAATGAGATAAGAACCTTAGAAGAAGCTACTGTATTCATCAAAAACAACAACATAGTGTATATCCCAGAAGAAATGGAATGGATGGCCTCTACTCTTAAAAGAATAACAGAAACAAATTCTTTGAGTGGTGCTAGAAAAAAGAAACAAAAAACTGATTCCAAGATAGCTGTCCCAAAAAAATAACTCTTACAACTACATCTCTCAAAGTATCAACGGATATGGTACATCACTTGTCATCTGTTTTTATTTAAAAAAGGAGGGTTTCTTAAACAACTGAGAAACAGTAATGATTTATTCAGAATGTTCAGAGTCCAGTAATTCTTCACAAACAAAAGTAGGTAAAGATGGGGTTACTATTTACATTATATATAAGCCAAACAAAGCAACACATAATATAAACATAGAATTTTCTATTCCCCCTACTTGAACTCAGTGAACACTTATTTTGTTCATTTTTCATTGTTTTTACGTATACCAGTTTAAGTAATTAATTAACTATTTCAACAAGGTAACATTCTTCAAAGTTCAGACTCAAATATAACAAATTAACATCATATATAATGGCAGTAACTGTAGAGTGTTTTGAAAAAAAAAATGCTGTCATGGAGACTAAGTTCATAGGTTCATACTAGGTTATCTGCCCTAGGGCATTTATAAGCCTAGCCAGAGTGTGTTTGGCTTTCTCCACCCATTTTAAATTAATTTTGCTATGCCCTTTTTTGAGGTTAGTATACTGTGCCTCTGTCTAACAGTGATACCTGGGGTAAACTTACGATCTCCCATCCACTCATCAAGATTCCTCTTGAAGAGAGTCAATGATGGACTCTGCCTAACCTGGACTGGGATTTTATTCCAGAGTGAAGGGAGCCTCTGGGTTATGAATCTGTCCCTCCAGCATGTCTTATTTATTTCAGTGCTGACGTTCAAGTCTCTCGAGTGTGTAGCTCGATTGGATTTGGATTTTCTGAGGTGCAGCATGTCCATTAATTCCAGGTTGGACATGGCTTTATACGTCAGGCACAGATCGCCTCTGAGCAGGTGGTATGCCACTGAGTAGAGCTGGAGTTTCTTTAACCGGGCAGCATATGGCATCTGATTGAGCCCTTTGATCCTCTTGGTGAGGTACTTTTGGGGTCTTTCCAGTTGCTGCAGGTGTCTGGTAAGGTACATCCCAAAAGGGGCATTGTACTCAATTATGGGACTTTGTACTCAATTATCATTAAAGTATGATTTAGAAATGTCATGTATATCCTGGTTGAATAATAGTAGAAAGCTGTTAGTACAAATGTCATCATTATTCTATCTAAATATAGTTAATATCAATTATGGCAGGTATCCCAGCGGCAAGTGCTGTTTGTTCAATCCTGATATGGTGTGCGTGGATGCAGCTGTGTCTGGCAGCTAGTCTAAATGTCATTATTATTCTGTCTAAACATAGTTAATATCAATTATGGCAGGTATCATAGCTTCGAGTGCTGTTTGATCAATCCTGCTATGGTGTGCGTGGATGCAGCCGTGTCTGGCAGCTAGTACAAATGTCATTATTATTCTGTCTAACCATAGTTAATATCAAATATGGCAGGTATCATAGCTTCGAGTGCTGTTTGATTAAGCCTGACATGGTGTGTGTGGATGCAGCTGTGTCTGGCATCTGTTGTATGTTGCCATTTTCATCTGTGGGAAGCTGTGGGTTGCGGCTTGTGATTGAGGTTTATTCATAGTTCATAGTTCATAGGTTAGTACTAAGCTAACTGCCCCTTGTGAGCCATTTTAAGCTTAGCCAATTATCCCTTGTGAGACTCAAACCCTGCACCTTGTGTTTGTAAGGCAAACACCTTACCCATTAGGCCACCTTCCCATCCCTATTAGGCCACCTTCCCATTGATGCTTGTGTATTAGGAAGAGACATTTGGTGTTTTAGCCTGGATCCAGGGGAAGAGGGTGGATAAAACTGTGATTTGGGATATTTTGGCAGAGAATAATTTGTTTATACATCTGCTGAGTGAGAGGTGGGAAGGCTGGAAGAATGTGTTTTCTCTTGTGGCGGCTTGTTGGGAAGTTTCTTTTTTTTTATCTGTTTGCTCTCCGTTCTTTTCCTGGCTGCTGCCTCACTGAAAGAGAGGGAATTTAGGCTTGAAGTTGCAGTGAAGTGAAGCTTTGCTTCAGGTGCATCGCGAGCCTCTGGCATGCAGTACACAGACACACTAATAGAAACAGACACTCCCAGGTTGCTATGGTAATGGAGACAGAGTGGTGATAATGCTTAACGGCTCTAAGGAGCCCCCAAGATGATTCTCGGCTATGTTTTTGGTTTAAAAAAAATAAAATAAAAAAAAAAATATATATATATATATATATATATATATATATATATATATATATATATATATATATATATATAAGGGCTGTTTTAAACCACATGTACACATATTGATGGTCTCCCAACACTTCGTTTAGCTCATTAAGTTGATTCTTGATTAAAAAATAAATAAATAAATAATAAGCACAATTCTATATTTAAAATGTATTTTGGTCCAAACACATTAAGGACTTACATAAGATTGGAAGTCTGAGTTATTGTGAAAGACTAAGAGAGCTTGGTCTTGTGCAGAACCCTTTCCAGTGGTCTGGGAGGTGATCTTGCTCGGACATGTTGGGCATACGGGGATAGCTGATTCTAGGGGTGTTTGGGGTTGCCGAGAAGTGCTAGAGAGTCATCAAATTTCCTTAGTGGAAATATCTGTGGAAATGGAAGGTGTGTTGAGTGGTTCACTGGCAGAGTAGCCACTGCATGGAACAGGCTGGTAAAATGGAACAGGACAAATATTGGTTTGGATATTTTAAGATTAGCCTGGAAACACACCACATGAACTCGTGAATGGTATTCTGGCAAAACTGGATGGGTATTGTTGCCCTTGCTTGAAGTACTGATATGTGTATATATGTAAGGATGGAAATATAACAAGTAAGAAACTGGAAGGGTCTCATAATTTAAATTCTATGGACTGTATAAACATGCTTGGAAGGAGCTAATAATAAGAATAAGCGTTACAGCTTGTAGCCTCTCAAATAACTAAGCAATAGCTCCCCAAAAAGACCACACACACAATAGTTATGTAATGTATGATTTTAGTAAATCTAGACGTAAAATATATAATCGGCATATAAGGTGAAGCAGTCTGCTGAATTTAGATATTAAAGACAGGATTTAATAGCATGGGCTTGTGTATGATAACACTACTGTCTTAACTTGTCATAAATGACATACACCACATTGAACATCAAGGGGAAGCATGATGATTTTCTTATATAAGTAAATATGCATAACAAGTCATGTAATTCCTTTAACTTGAATTGTAGTTTTTGTAACCCATCTTGACCATATATAATACTTAAGCGGTTATCAAGGTAACTGTTTATATATGACATCAAACTGACAGAGTTGTTCTAGAGAAACAATAGAAGCCTGAACTTGAAATGTCACAGAATGTAACAATCATATTCTGAACAAATAGTATTAAATTGACAATAGACAGTTTAATAACATGGGCTTGTGTATAATAACACTACTGTTTTAACTTGTCATAAATGACATACACTATGTTGAACATCAAGGGGAAGCATGATGATTTTCTCATATAAGTAAATGTGCATAACAAGTCATATAATTGCTTTAACTTGAATTGTGGTTTTGTAACCCATTTTGACTATACATAATACTTAATCTGCTACCAAGGTAACTAATGTTTTATACATGACATCACTGACAAAGTTGTTCAGGTGAAACAATAGAAGCCTGAACTAGGAATGTCACAGAATGTAGCAATCACATTCTGAACAAATAGTATTAAATTGACAATAATCACTCAGTTTAACCTTTGCTGATTATACAAAATAGAATTGTGCCATTTAAATCTAACAACTTTCAGTATATGCCATAGAATGGCAATTTATGAATATGGAAAGGGAACTTGTAATCATTAATCACAATAAGTGAATTTGTTGTTTTTAACCTGTAATTTCACTCATTTTATAGTAAGAAATGACAGATATGAAAATACTTATGTATAGGAAATGGGGAGAAGAGGGATGCACTGATGATTAAAATGCACTAACTTTCATCAATGTTCACTTAAAACAAACTTGATGCTTTAAGTAAGTTAGCAACAAAGTGATTACTTAAAAGCTTGCAAACAATGAACTATAACCTCTGATATATCCAGTAAAATACATTGTATTATAAACATTAGGTATAAGTATTATAACCATCTATTTATATTAAGTAATAAGTTTTGACCGACTTCATCAATAAGGGTTGTTGTTGTTTATCTTTCGGCTTTTCCCAGTTAGGGGCCGCCACAGTGGAACTCCAGTCCGCTAATGATTGGTAGTAGATTTTCACGAACGCCGAGGTGTCAGCTCGACGTCCAGCCTTCAACGAAGGCACGCCCATTTATAAGGGAGAATATGTTAAATAACTGTGTGTTATAATCTTTTACTGAGGTTTTATATATGATACATCCTGCTTTACTATGATTGAATTGCTTGTCATATATATTTCATGTAAATATTAATTGCTTATACAATAAGTAGACATTTATATTGTATTAGAATTCTGTCTAATCTACAATAGTACTATATCTGTTCAAAATAATATAAATATTGCTTATTCCTGTTACAAATATTCTCCATATGATAATTCAATTTATGGAGCTCAGATGTTCTGGATTGTCAAGGTATAAGTGATAATCTGATGGACTTAGGTTTATCCATCAGATTAGGAATGATTTTCATTCCATGGCTAGTGCGGATCTTAGTTTTGTTGACATTTATTAATTTAAATTTATTTCACAAAACATTTCTAGTATGCCTGACCAAAAGATTACTTTATTGGTAAACACTCAAAGTGTAAAACTGATAATTTCCTTTAAAAGCTCAAACATATACTTTATAGTTATCAGAGGAAAATGTTTAATAGCCACAATAAAACAAAAAATACATAGTCTAAATAACCTAAAATGGATTTAACTTTATTATCTTTAAATACCAATGGCTTAAACAATCCTAGCAAGAGATCAGATCTACTGAAATATTTAAAATTGTACAAAGCACAAATTATCTTCCTTCAAGAAACTCATTTCAAAACAAATGACAATTACAAATGGAATCCTAAGGAATATATGATATTGTCACAATCCACTTATAAGACAAAGACAAAAGGGGTAACAATTTAATGGAAAACAAATGTGATTGACCTAGAGATCATTTATAAGTATAAAAATAAAGATGGCCTTATGGCATTAGTAATAGTTAAATATAATAACAGAATATGGACCCTAGCTAATCTATACTGGTTCCCAGGCATTGGAACAGGAACTGTTAAAAAAACACTTGAATTTCATTTCCAATAATTATAAAGGCAACTTAATATTAGGAGGAGATTTTACTGGTATATTTAATATTTCTGAAACTACAAATAAAAGACCACTGCGTACATCTGCTGTCTTAAAAGCTTTAAACAAGTGGATAGAATCATTTCATCTTGTAGATACTTTCAAATTTAAAGAAGATAAAACTTTGTTGTTTTCCCATCAAGATCACAGATTTGGTACCCAAACTCGAGTAGATAAAATATTTGCTGCCCATGACTTACACTCTAAAATCATTAATTTCTCAATCACTCCCTGCCCCTTTTCAGCCCACAATTCATTGATACTAAAACTTCAAAATGGGTACAAAGCATTACTCTTTTAATTCCAGAATTCCAGCATATATAACTAAAATTAAAGAGTTCAAACCCTGGTTATTATCTGAATTACAGTTCTTCTTACATATTATTACACCACAGAGATAAATAAAATTATAATATGGGACTCATTAAAAGCTTACATATATGGTAAAACCCTAACTTGGTATAAAAAAAGAATCAGTGAATGGGATTCTGAATTATTAGATCTACAATCCAAACTTTTGTCAGTAAAAGCTGAAATAAATCAAAATCATTTGGAGATGAAAAAGAAAGTTGAAGTATTAAACAGTAAATACAATGAAATTCTATCACATAAAACTAGTTTAGCTTTAGAAAAACTAAAAATTAATACCTTGGCCACTTCTCAGAAATAGCTACATAATTTATCCACAAGAATCAAAATACAATCAAAAGCTAATAACATTAAAAGTATCTTCCATGAAAAGAAAGGGAAAAATGTCTCAAATATAGGTGACATTCTTGATGCCTATAGAAATCACTATATGGAACATTTCCAAAAAGAAAATATACATATCGATGAATTAAATCTAGATGAAAAATATTCTAATATAAAAAAATACCAGAAAAATTAAAACTAGATCTGCAAGCACCCAAATCCCACAAAGAAATTACAGATACAATAAAAGGAAATAATAAAAATAATAAAGCTCCATTATATAGGGCATAATTATGGAAATATATAAACTTTTTCCTTCAAAGATACTATCCCTTTTCTATAAAACTCTATTAGAAATTCAGTCACAAGCTTTAATACCACCCTCTTGGAGATATTCCTTAATCACACCAATCCTAAAGGAAAACAAATCTCTGTACCTCATATAGACCTATATCATTATTAAATAATGACTATAAGATAGTTGTGACAATATTAACTAACAGAATGAAAATACCACTATCCAAAACAATAAATAATAGTCAAACTGGATTTATATATCATAGACACACACACAACAATATTAAAAGGATAATTTCTCTTATAGATTATGTTAATAAAGAAAGTAAAGAAATACTCATAATTGGCTTAGATATAGAGAAAGCCTTTGATTCCCTAAATTGGGACTATTTATTCAAAATCCTAATGCTATTTGAATTTCCTGCATCCTTTGTTCATCTCCTAAAGAATATATATACAAATAATTTAGCGTATGTCAAGTTAGATCCTTTTACCTCTGAATCTATACATATAACAAAAACAAGGATGTTCAATGTCACCAATTCTATTTGCTCCGGCTAAATATTGGCAGATTAAATTTGTAACAATATAAAAATCAAAGGAATAGATGTTTATGAACAATACAATTCTAAAGTAATGCTATTTGCTGATGACATATTACAAACATTAATGCAAAAGAGTCATTAGAAGAATTGGATATATTAATTGACACATTTCACATAAATTCAGGACTCCATTTCAGTAAATCAAAATCAAAATTTTTATTTTTGAAAAAAAAAAAGAACTGCAGACTAAGGGGGATCACTTCATAGGGAAACAATAATCTACCTTAAAATATTTGGGACTTGAGTTATGTAAGGATAATAATGAATTAGTCTCAAAAAACTACAATAATATCATCAATACAATTAAAATCTCTGAGGAAAAATAGAACAAAATAATATTAGCATTTGAAGATAGACTACAGTTAATAAAAATGGTTTTGCTGCCCAAGATCCTATATATAGCCTTGGCAATACAACTGTTACCAGAACGGAATATACTTAAAGAAATAAATTCATGCCTAATACAATTTTTATGGTTTTTCAAAAGAAACAGAATAGCTTTAATACATCATATAAGACCATGGAAACAGGGAGGATTAAACTTTCCTGATATAGAAACATATATAAAAGCATCAATATCTAAAACAATCTCATATTGGATAAGTCCAAATTACTCTGCAAATTGGAAAGAATTACTAATTTTAATATGGAAAGAATTACTAATTTTAATATCAATAAATGATTTTGATTTACAAAAAAATGTTCAAATAACAGATAAAAACAATTTGCCATGGCACATATGTATTAGTATGCAATATAACATAACTAAACCTACTAAAACTTGTATGATTAATTGTTACATTGACTCATTTAGGAAAATTATTAATACAGATATAGATTTAAAAATCTGGTTTGATCTTTTAACACCATTTATAGTCACAAAGAACTTTCCACATAAAATATATAGAGAAATTATTAATTCCTGGGAACAGAAAGGATTTGTTTGTTGGCTCCAATGTATCAAAGGAATAAAAGTCTTAGATATGCAAATAATAAAAACAACATACAAAATTCCACAGCATGACTGGCTAACTTTACAGAGTATTCTGCCATATTCGCAAGATTTAAGTAGAATAATTAACAATTCTTCATTTAGAGAAATACCTACATTTACAAAATACATATATGAAATCATATATAATGACTTTGACATGGGAAACAGTATTTCAGAATTTTACAAAATATTGATAAACTATAAAACAACACCCAAAACCTCGTATTGGAAATATATAACAAAAGGACACTCAGTACAGTTAACTGAAGATATTAAAACAAATATCTTATTAGTAATAAAATATACATCCTTTGCACAATACTGGAACATTTTTAATTGGAAATGCTTGCACAGAGCATTCTTAACCCCAGCTAGAATCAGTAAAATTAGTTTTTCCATAAAAGGAATATGTTGATGTGAGCAAGTACACAATGCAGATTGGAACCACATTTTCTTTGATTGGGTTAAAATTAAGCCATTTTGGAATTATATTAATAACTTTCTACAAGCTTTATTTAATGAATCATTTTATTTAACTAAAGCTCTTGTATTAAAATGTGAATGAAGGTCCTCATTTGAATAGGTCAGACATGTATCTAGTATGGACTATACTTGCAATTTCAAGGAAGTGTATTACAAGAAGATGGAATACAAACACAATACCAACTTTGGAAGAATTCTACAGCCTACTGAAGACCACAGCATTATTGGAAATTAAAATTAAAGAACTAAGAATTTATCCAAAGCCATTTATCAACAACCCTTGGGGAAAAGTCTTATCGTTGACTGACACTATACAATAATTGATCAGACACTCTGATAATGGATTGGACATACTTATAAAGTAACTGTATACATTAAGATCTGTTATAGTGTCAGGCTAATGTAAATAGTGTACATAGTTATTTAAGATGTTATGTATAAATACTATGGAATTCATTCAAATCTAGTTGAAAAAAAAATGTTGAGAAAAAAAAAATATATAAAATTGTTTGTTAAAACCAAATCCATAAGAAACAAACATGTACGAAGGTGTCATAGCTACTCAAGATCTCTTCAAACTATAATAAACCCTCTTCATGAGGTATAGAAGAGAACAAATCTACAATGTCAGTGGTTATGAAAATAATATTTTCATTATATAAGTTATCGTTCACACTTTTTAACAGATCCCAAGAATCTTTAAGTAAACCTTTGGCTGCCAATAAAAACCTCTTTAGCTTTACATCAACAAATTTGGCTATTGGGGCTGCCACCGAACCCTTGGTGGACGCAATTAATATCACTGGTGGATTTGCAGTGTCCTTGTGCACTTTGGGTATTCCAAAAATGGAGAGCACCCTAGTTTTTAATACGTGTAAAAAAATTGTGTGTCCACATCAATAAGTCGTTCTAGTAAGAGGTCGTTTAAACATAAATAAATCTTTTAATAAGCAATGTTAACTTCATTTATCGACACTCTTAGATATTTAGTACAATCATTTAATAAGTAATTCATCTTGCCCTCATATATGATCTTGTCCATAAAAACAACCTCTCACTGTTTATCCTTCATTACCCTGACTGAACTGTTGTCTCTTAGTTCATAGAGAACACTCAGTTCTTCCTTAGATAAGTTAGGATAAACTTTGTTTTCTTTAACTACCTGCCTCAACTCCTTTTGTATCATATTTTCAAAATTTCTTAACTGCTGGTGTAATGGGGGGGTTGTTAGTATTTTTTCTGATTAAGCCATCCTTTGTCTGATTGTTTGTAATTGCTTTATTAACCATTAATTGAAGGTTTTTCTTTCTAATAAATAGTTTTAAATCCAGTATTCTGTTACTGATACATCCTATGTAAACAGCCTTTTTTGTTTATAAGAAGAACGGTAACATTAAACAAATGTTACAACATGACCAAACTAAAGTGGAGACCTCACATACCAGCAAAAGCAATGGCACTTTTAAGTGCAATAGTTGTACTGCTTGTAGGTTTATATATGAAGGGCCTTATGTGATGTTAGAACATTTACAGTACACTATAGAAATACCTTGAATATATACTTGCCAAACTAAAGGGATAGTATACATAGCTTTGTGTTTAAGCTGTCTTAGTTACTATATAGGAATGAGCACTAGGAAGTTGGGCACTAGGATAAAAGAACATCGTTATGGCATTAAAACAAAGAATGAAAATAATGCCCTATATAAACATACCATTGGGTGCAATAATTGTAAAAAGTTTCTCTTTGCAGTGGTAGAACACATGCCTTATGATTTATGGGAAGGAAATTATAAAAATCAGGTGGAGCAAAGAGAAGCTGAAAGGCAAGTAAGATTAGAGGCGGACAAACCACCAGTTTTAAATGACACTATTAATATTAAATGTTTTCTGAAGGACCGTAGGTTAGCTCTAGGAGTTTAGAAGTTAAAGGGTTAAATAAAGGAGCAATTAACATTGGAAGTGTTTTAATTTATGTTTGTTGTGATTGGTTAACATGATTTTATTTCAAGTATTTAAGCTTATGTATTTTTTGTGTAATTTATTTCTGAAGAAGTGTATTGCTATTGACGAAATCATGAAATAAAGTTATATTAACACTAAAGAGTTGCTTTAAGGCTTGTCTTCTGGTTTAACCATGGTTTTAAGTATCATTAGTTCTTTATACTTTTTTTCTTACCAGTATTGAAACCTATTTTAAATTTTATAAGACTTTTGTTTTAATAAAAACCCTCAAAATAGTCACACCTCTAGAACACACCCCTATAACCTGTTAACTCAATACAAACACACATAACTATGTACATCTTCAAATAATGAAGTTTAACCCTCCTAATAGCAATATTTGTGCAAAATATACAGCTGCTAATACATAGGCGCTAATTAACTTGAAATTGAGGTTATCATTGCTAAGATGCATGCTATTGCCCCCCCCCCCGATGTGAAAACTACTTGCATTCTTTCAGAAATCATTAACATTTAGCCTCGAAGAAACCCGTGTTCTGTCTTTTATTGCCCTATTATCATCTTTCAAACTCCATGGAAAATTAAGAGAAAAAGGAAATATACAGTCATCTGTTGCATCCTGAAATACAGCTTGAAACATTTATTTCTAAAGAGAAACTTTTCATTACATTCAGTGTTATCAAATGTATTACTTCTACTTAAAATTTGCTATTAGATTAAGCCAAGGGTCTTAAATCCAGACATTCACCTACGCAAATGTAAAAGTAAACATATTTGCTGTAATATATTACGATCACTGTACTTTTATACCCCATCCCCTACCTCAGCAACCCAAAATTTCAGCCTAATTTAACATGCTTTTGTCTAGCTTTTCTTCTCTTTTTGCACTGTAATGTCTATATTTCTTAATAAATAAACGAAGAAAGAAAGAAAGAGAAGAGGATGAAGAAAAAAGGCTTCTGTTTACATTAGTAACTATCTCATACAAGAACAACTAAAAACATGCAAGTTATATTATGAAAAGTTTCATAGAAATACTGTTAATAAAATAAATTGTTTCAGTTATAGTTACCTGTTTCTTCTTCTTCCCCTCCCCTCAGAGTCCTAAACAGTAATGACATGAAGCAAGGCAAATGGTTTTGAGTCCCTCACAAGTTTAATAAAGTCAACAAAAGTCCACTCTTTCTTCTTATTCTTATTCTTATACAGCTGTATTTCACTAATGGGATTGATGCTTTGCAGGATCACATTTATTCACTAATTTCCATGTTGCTGGTCTTGTTCCTATACATTTCCATCTCCCAACTCTAGATTCTGATTCAGTTCCACGGTATTTCTAGTTCTGGTCAACCCCTGTTATTTTCTCTGTCTCTCAAACATGTCCTTTGGATTAGGAAAAAAGGTTCAAATGGCAAAGTCTCTCTGTATGCTTTATTATCACAAGAATGAGAAGCAAAGTCCCTCTCTGCTTGATGGCTCAGTTTTTGTTGGACAGACTTTTCATTTCCTCCTAAGCCTGTTTGGCATCAAAAAATGACTTTGGTCCTCCAGAGAAAAATATTCTGAAGACAGCTGGATGCAGCAGCTTCAGTCTCACACCTGCTTCTTGACATTCTCTGGTTACTGGAATAAATGTTGTTCTCTTTTGCCTTGTGTACAGTGAATAGTCATTTTCAACAGTCTGCTGTCTCTAACTTTTAATACTTTGCCCATTTTAAACAGTTTTTCAGGATCAGCTCTGTCTGTTTGTAGGTTTGCATCTTTGCTAATAAAAGTCTTGGTTGCTTTCTAATGGTCATATTTGGAGAATACATACAGTGTGCCCTTTCAATTATAATACTTGCTGTGGAGTATCAGTCCAGTTGCTTATTTGTGCCTTCATAAAATTAATACAGCCTGTTCCTTCTAGTTTCTATGGTATAGTAGAAAATCTCAGAATTTTCATTTTTGAAACATTTCTTCTTGAACAGTCTCATACTCAGCCAGCCTTTTTCTTCATTTAAGCCTCTAGTTTTTGTAGTTTTGTCAGCTCATTTGAATATCTGTTTAAAGTGTCTTCCATTTTTTCCAGCCTTTCTCTGGGTTGATATACTCCTTTATTGTTTCATTTATTTTAATCAACTCTGAACATGTGTGACTTATTTTTTCTTCTAGCTTGCTGGAAGCCATGTCTTGCATCAAACCTGGTGCTTGAACTGCTTTTTGCTGAATGACTGCAGGATTCTTGCCAGTCAGTGTTTTCTCTTCACAATTTCTAACTGATTTTCTTTTAGACTCTCTTAGTTTCTTCTTTCCAGGTATCCAGGCAGTGTACTTACTAGCCAGTAACTGAAGCTAGCAGTGTCACTGGCTATTGTTTTTCAGTTTCTGTTTTCAAGATGGGAGAGCTGAAGTTAAGCTGTTGATCAGTGTGTAGCCATCTTGGAAGCCCTGGGGGAGTTCATCTTAATCCATCTAGGTAACCTGTATGTGTGTGAATACACATTTACACACACACACACACACACACACACACACACACACACACACACACACACACACACACACACACACACACAACAATATTTTTTATTTTATTTATTTTATTTTACATTTGTTAACCGGGGGTGTCTGACTGAGCCGAAAAGGCCCTTTTTCAGCAGAGGCCCGGGGAGAAATTACAGACACATTTAGTTATTTAGACATGATCAGTATACACACAAATTACAAGAGACATATTTTTATAATGGTATGCAGCACATAAACAGTTACAGTAGAGAGAACAAACAAAAAAATATTAATTTTAAAAATAAAGGTAATTAATAGATTTGTGGTGTGCAGCTGAAATTTGGAACATAGGTAGAATACATACATAGTACACAGGTACAGTACATACATTGTAGATTAGCCAGTGTTTGTGAATAAGATTGAAAACTGTTATCAAGTACTCTAGATTTTGTATGTATATGTTATCCGCTTTCACTAGCCTGGGGAGCAATCATGGCACTGCCAACTTTGCTTGAGATGTTGCCTGATGAGGTCTTTAAAGGAGGCTTTGGATGATGTGTTTTGAATGCTAGTAGGGACAGAGTTCTATTTTTAGCCACTGAACTACTATATAGTGCATCTTCAAAGCTATTGTAGCTGTTGGTGACTTCTAGTAGTAGTTTGCTTGATGATCTAAGAGGCTTTTGGCTGAGTGATGTTGTACTAGGTTTTTGAGAGCAGGACACTTATTGGGGAGGTAATAGATAAAATGACAGAGGCAGAGCTGATTGTAGGTTAGGAGGTTGGGCAGTTCAAGCCAGTGGAGCTGTCTCAGAGCAGTACAGTGATGAGTTCTATATGAGCAATTTGCAGCAAAGCAGGCAATCATGTTATAGCAGGCTTCCATTTTGCTTAGTTCAGTTTTGTTGAAATTAGTCAGAATGGGAGATGCATAGAGTAGGGTGGATAGAAGTTGGGAGCGAGCAATGGCTGATCTTGTGTTGTTGGTAAGAAATGGTTTGATACGATAGAGTGACCCCAGTTTGGCATGAACTTTTTTAATAGTTAAGTTGAGATGACTATCAAGTTTTAGGTGGGAGTCTATGGTTATTCCCAATAGCTTAGCCTGTGCCACTGGAGCAATTGTAGTAGCATTTGTGGAGTAGATAGTGAATTGACTGTTAGTGTTTTTGTTAGAACTGGTTATAATCATAAGCTGAGTTTTCTTTGGATTGAGGATAAGTTGGGCTTTGGTAAGGTAGTTTTCAACTTCAGAGAATGCTAGTTGAGTTATTTGCAGGAGGGTGGGAATGTTTTGTGCAGCACAGATTAAGGTAGTGTCATCTGCATACTGAATTATAGATGCATGCTGTGTGGAGGTATGGAGGTCATTTGTGAAAACTTTGAATAGTAGTGGTCCTAAGATAGAACCCTGTGGGACTCCTATAGTTATGGGCAGCTGAGGAGAGACAATGTTCCCATTTCACAGCTTGGTACCTGTCAGTTAAGTAGCTTTGGAACCAGGTAAGAGTGGAATTTGATAGATGATATTGGTTTAGTTTGTTTAGCAGGATTTAGTGTGAGACTGTGTCAAATACTTTGGACATATCCAAAAAAAGAGTTGACACTTGTAGGCCTTCATTTTTGAGATGGTTTACTGAGTCTGTGAAGCAGAGGAGGGCTGTGGTGGTACTATGGGCAGGTCTGAAACCATGCTGAGTAGGTGACAGGATGTTGCTGTCTAAGAGATAGTTTAGCATCTGGGTATGGATGCATTTTTCTAGGATTTTGGCCAGGGGGGAGAGTAAAGCAATGGGTCTGTAGTTATTAAGTTCAGTGGAGGTCCCGTCTTTATGTATGGGTGTAACATAGGATATTTTCCAGAGTTTGGGCACATAGTTTTCAACAACTGATCTGTTTATGAGAGTGGAGACTGGGATAGCAATAGCATCTGCTGTGAGTTTCAAGAAATAGCTGGGGAGTAGGTCGGCTGCTGTTGATGAGGTTTTTAGTTTGGAGAGCATGCTTTTGATTGAAGTGGTGGAAGTTTTGAGGGTAAAGCTTGTATTAGTGTTATTTGTGTTGGGGGGGATAGTGAGGAAGGAACTGTCCTGTGATACTAAGGATAGAATTGAGTTCACAAAGTGGGAGTTGAATTGTGTTTCGATGGGAACTTTAGTATCAGGGGTGGTTGGTTTGGGGGTAGCCTTTTGGGTGGATTTTAGAAGCTGGTTTACATTTTTCCAAAATTTTTGCGGGTTGTGTTGGTATTTAGTTTGTAATGTTGTGTAGTAGGATTTTTTGTCCAGCCTAATGCATTTTGTTGCACGGTTGCGCAGTTCTTGGTACTTAGTTAGGCTTTGTGTTTTTTTGTCTTTTTGATAGTAAAGCCAGGCAGTGTCTTTGGACTTGAGGATTTGTTTGGTTTCTTTACTGAGCCAGGAGTTTGTAGAGGTTCTCACCTTGATTTTGCGCAATGGAGCGACAGTGTCTAGGTGTTGTAGAAATGTTTTGTTGAAATATGCTACAGCCTGGTCAAGTGGGTGGGTTTTTAGGGGGGTCCAGTCAAAGTTACAGAGTAAAGTGTTGAGGACCTTAGGAGAGAATTTGTTTGTGTTTCTAGTGGATATACAGTAGTGGTTTTGCATATGCTTGTTCTACTACATATAAAGTATATTATGTTGTGGTCACTTAAGGTGTCTGGGAGACTGCCTGTGTGAGGGTACAATGTGGGGTTGTTAGGACCCAGTTAAGGATGGATTCCCTTTTAGATTTTCTATCACATCTAGTTGGAATTTGGACTAGCTGCTGGTAGCCATGGAGATTTATTAGATTACTTGGTGGTTCTGATATACAGGTGAACCAATCTAGGTTGAAGTCCTCCAGAATAAGGGTTTCTTGTGAGTATGTGGAAGAACACCAGGATAAGAAGTCTTCAAGGCTAGCAGGAGTATTACCAGGTGGAATATAGATCACAATTGTGGTGATGACCTTTTTAGGGTGAAGTTGAAGTTGTGAGATAAGTATGTCCCAATTATTGGGGGAGGGGTAGGAGTTTGGTAATTGATGGACAGTTAAGTTGGACTTGGTACAGTAAGGCAGCCCCCCCCCCCCTTTACGAAGTGGTCTGTCTTCTCTAATGATATTGTAGCCGGTAGGGAGAACTTCTGAGTTAGCTATGTTTTTATTTAGCCAGGTTTCTGTTAAAGCAACTATGTCTGGGGAGTAGTGTGCTCATGTGGCCTGGAGTTCAGGTATTTTATTTTTGATACTTCTAATATTAATATTTAGCATTAAAAGATGGTTGGTTTTGCTGCTGTTGTTGATTTGCCCATGGATGAAGAAAGTGGGGGTGTTATGTTCTGTCATTTGTGTTGGAGCAGTTTGTGTTGGACAAGATGGATTTGGGCCTGGGTTGGGATGGATATCCCCACTTATGGTGAGCCTGGAGTTAAAATGGTTATACAGATGCTGGAGTTTGGTAAGGAGTGTGAGAAAGCATTTTGTTTTTTTTGGAGTAGGAATGAGAGCATATGTGTTTAGTTCTGAATTGGTCCGTTATGTAGTTCTTGAATAACTGCGGGCAGATATTATTATAATGTGCGGTGTCTGTATACGAGAGTGCATAATGCAGTGTTGTGCTACTAAGTTTAGGGATGTTGCTAGAGTGATAACTTGTGGTGTTGTAAAAAATTATGAGAAGACAGACTAGACTTAGTTGTGTGATAGTCATGGTTATAAAGTTTAAGTTGTTTCTAGGTGGGGGGTCTGAAAAGGAATTATAGGGTTGCACTATATGTGGATGGGGAAGCAGTGTGGGTGATGTAAAAAATGCCTAGTGTGAATGAATGAGAGTGATTGGGAGTATTTTGTGTGGAGCAAGTTGGTGTGGTATAATGTGGTATGACTTGAGGAGCTGTGATTGGTGGAGGTGATGTGATGGTGAGCTGTGGGTGTGGCTGTGATTATTATAAATGTAGAGGTAGTGGGGGCAGGAGGAAATAGGTGGCAGGGGAGCGGAGAGAGCCCGAGCGTTAGCGAGGGCGAACGGAGTGGGGCAGAGCCAACCAAGACAAGAGAAAAAAGTAAGTATTACTTTACAAATCTGAACACTTTTAAAACAAATTCCTGAGGTCTAATGGCTTACTGGCAAGCAGAATGTAATTGCTGAAGAGCACTTGTGTCCTGGTGGGCGACTAGAAATTTAAAGATGGCTCCATACTCAGCAGGATTCTAATATAGACTTTGTATTAGGGGAGGGAGATAGCACAAGGGGTGTAAACCAGCTGGAATGCAAAGAAACCAGAGAGGCAGTCAGTGGAAATCAGTGAAGGCCTCAGAGGGAGTAAGTAATAATTCAAACTACCTGTAAAGTGAAGGAGAGAAGAGACAGCAAAGTTTATTAAGGTTGGGAGTGTGTCTTCACATTGACTTGCTGATTAGTAACCAGTTTGTGCACAGATTAGAGTAGGGAGATACATTAGCAATGAAGGGGAATGTATAGAGATGCAAATAAACAGGTGGGCCTCCAAGTGGTACAAACTAAGGCAGAAAGCACTGAGAGGGCTGCTTGATGGTTAATTTAGTCACAGGGATGTGAATTAAATGTATACTGTCTATTGGACAGTTAGGATTACTGTACTAGCGGGGGGTGGGGGTGGGGGGACACAAGGCTACAACAGTCAGTTTTATTAGCAAGCTGAGAACTACTAAGAAATACTGCTAATGTAATAGCTTCACTCTCATAAAACATACAAGTAGAATGCCTGGATAGACTGACCCTGCTCTTGAGGCTCAAAATGTATATCCTTGTTTAGTTTGCAGTACTGATTCCTTCTTATACTGTATGGGTGGGGTAACAGACTGCAGATTTGCTTGAGTGTGCTGTGAAGAGAGAGAGAAAAAAAAGAGGATGAAGCTAGTAGAATGAGACAAAGACAGGTCAAAGGAAGTAATGAGGAGATAGGAGGGTGTAAAAGATACAAATCTGAGGATAGTGTGGATAAAGCAGGAGAATAGATGCTACTGCTACAGTTTGAGAGTGATTCAACAGTAACCACATCACAGTGCCATAACTTAGTTTGGAAACAGGTTAATAAATCATGCACAATACATTTATCAGCCAATTATCCTGTGCATACCAGAAAAAGGAAAATGAACACAACAGCACAGCTGAAGCAGTAGCAGAGACAACTGTAGTGCTAAATCAGTAAACACTGTTTCCAACTCCAATACTAGGTCAATTAGATGTACATTACAGTTATAACAGCAGTTTTAATAGCATAGAGACAACATAGCTGCAGTGGTAGTGTCAGTAAAAACACATTTCCTGAATGACAGAATCAACCAGTTAAATAAACAAATAAGCAGATCAGTAGTCAGGAATCAGAAAAATGAATACTAGTTGTATTGCTCCAAATAAATTACTTTACAAATCTGAACACTTTTAAAACAAATTCCTGAGGTCTAATGGCTTACTGGCAAGCAGAATGTAATTGCTGAAGAGCACTTGTGTCCTGGTGGGAGACTAGAAATTTAAAGATGGCTCCATGCTCAGCAGGATTCTAATATAGACTTTGTATTGGGGGAGGAAGATAGCACAAGGGGTTATTGGTTCCATTCATCCATTCAAGAGGTTTAACCATCTCTTTATCGTATCAGAAGTGGTCTAAAAATGTCATCTAATCACAGATGATCTAACAAGTGTCCGCAGTACACTTTACCAGTTATAACTCCTCTCATAAGGAAAGTTAATTATTTTTGATAATTGATAAAAGCTTTCTAGATTGGGCGGCCACGGTGGTGCAACGGTTAGCTTTGCCGCCTCACAGCAAGAGGTTCTCTGGTTCGATCCTCGGCTGGGGTGCCTTCTGTGTGGAGTCTGCATGTCCTCCCTGTGGTTGCGTGGGTTTCCTCCGGGTGCTCTGGTTTCCTCCCACATCCCAAACACATGCTGTAGGTGGACTGGACACTCTAAATTGGCCCTAGGTGTGAGTGTGTTTGCCTTCTGTGGAAGGTTGGGCGCTGGGCTGGCAACTCAACACTGTAAAACTCCACTGCCAATCATGAGCAGACAGGTGATCCGCTGTGGAGACCCCTAACTGGGAAAAGCCGAAAGAAGAAGAAGAAGATAAAAGCTTTCTAGATTGATATATAATATTGTAATTTGCTTTATCATAGTGTATTGGATTGTATGAGCTTGTGGTGCACTTCAGTGCATTTACCTTTCTTCTACTGTGATGAGACCGTGAAGGTTTTATATATAAGTTAGGGAATACAGGGGGCTTCCCCTGCAAAAAAAAACATTTTTTTTTCTTTTCTTTTTTTTTGTTATGTTGGATTAGATGAAGTGTGTTTAGATTTAGATCATTTGTGTTGTTAGATCATTTGTGTTTAGATATTCTCTCTTTTAGATCAACTGACATATTCTCGTGTGTGTGTGTGTGTATGCTTATGTGTATAAATTTTGTTGTAACAACGTTTAGGTTTATTTTGGTTCACTGATTCTTTGCCTCTCAACTTTTTAACCCATTCATTGTAACCATATGACGTAACATTCTGTTGGCTCATGCAACAGTCCGTCTCACACTGACACTTCAAATAAAACTATACAGAAAGCATACTCTGTTCCTGTTGAGCTTAGAACTGTTCATCCAGTGTATCCTTTCCTTGAATTTCAGTATGCAAATTCCAAAGTCATAACACTTTTGAAACAAATAGAATACTTGATTCTAAAGCAGAACAAAGTATTACCTTTATCCCCAAAGTGATGAAGTTTTTAATTATACTAAGCTGTTGCACTGTAGCCAGTAGCATCAAAAGAAAAAGTGATGTTCCTGCATGGACCCTTTTCCTTGTTTTGGATAAGCTAACTCTTCTGCCTTTGAACCTGCAGAATTAGATGAGTTGAAGTTCCTTTCTTAGAAGTCTTTTCTTTGTGGCCACTACTTCAACCAGTAGAATTTCTGAGATGCTCTTCATAAAATCACTGTACTCCTTACAAATGGGACTTATCCACTAGGATACCTGTACATCCGGGCAGTCTGCAAATCATAAATAAATAAATAAAAATAATTTTCTTCTTCTGAGGAAGAAGGTTTTTCTAATTGAGTCCAAGGTATTTGGACTATGCTTGTCAGATTCCTTCCCCTTAAGGGTTTGTATCAGACGCTGATGACACGTTACATTCAGACCTTCCTAAGGAAGAAATTTCTTTTGGGATACCATTGTAAAGATGAAGAATTATTTTAAACTGGAAGGCAGAGAGATGTTTATGACTCCCAGTGGAGGTATTATGAATTCTCATATGTGGATGTTCCCAAACCAGTAGCCATTCCTCCTGTTTTGGGTGCACTATAAGTTGCTTTTCTGGCTGCTGCCTTAAACCCTGATTCCAAACATTCAGCCCCCCAAAAGTAAGAAAGATCTTAGAGTTCCTGACACTAATAAATGTCTGTGTAAAAACCCCATTGATGATCCAGCTGTCATCTCTCCTGATTTAGACAAGGGATCTAGGATTATTCTTACTACTATTTCTGTACCGAATGATAATAGATGTAGATAGATATTGTAAAAAGGTTAATCCCTGTGCACCTTACCCTTCATCACTATCAGTTGTCAAAGTCATGTGAATAAATACCTTGTAACCATTGGATAATATGGGACATGTTATAGCTAGCATTCTAAATGTATATTAAAGTTAACCTTCTGGATATGGTACATTCAGCTGCCCAGGTAAGCATACCTTAAAGTGTGGGTATGATGCTGTGGATGCTGTTTCTAGGGCAGCCTCTACTGGCTCTGTCATGAGGAGACATTTTTGGCTATGGCTTTAGTCCTTAACAGAAGATGTTAAAGCTGAATTATTAAATGCTCCTTAGATAAAGATTTATTTGGAAATCATTCTGCTAAAGTTTTCAAAAAGATGGATGAAAGAAGAAAGCCTATGCAAGATATAAAACAATATTTCCTGTCTCTGGTGCCTAAGTTTAATTATCTAGCTAAACTAGGAGTCTTCATTCATAATCATTCTAAATCCAGACAACAAAAAACAGGAAAGGGTTGGGTTAAAAGAAATGCATGAAGACCTCAAAAGAAGAACCATTGGACTGTAAGGATCCAGTTCACAAAGAAACAGTTTATGAGTATCCTTCCCAAATCTCTTCTCAGAAGCTTGCTGGAAAGATTTCTCAGCCTTTCAGTCTAGAGAACTACCACAGCACACTGTTGGGTGCTAGACATTGTAAAAATGTCTGCAGATTCCAATGGGCATCTTTTCCTATACTCTCAAGAGTACTGTCATACCTCTGAAACTGTTAGCACAAGACATCTAGACAATGCCAAAAATAAAAGGGAGGCTAAGGTGCAAAAATATGAACATATTTTAAACATGACTCATAAATAAAATTAGAAAGTTGCTAGAATAATAGGATTTGTATTATCATGCATTTTCTTAAGCCATGAAATTTGAAACTCAAATATATTCCATTATTTAGTGACTTCACTCCTCAGTGATTTGCTAGAATACCATAGATTTTATGATGAACAAACCAAAAAATATGAGGCAAAAATCCAGACATTCTTTGAAAATCTGGACAGTTGAGAGGTACAAGTATCATAGATTCACAAAGACCAGCAGCACCTCATTTCTGTAATGTTTTTTAGAATTACTTCTTCTGGGAGTCATAGAACATTTCCTGTAAATCAGTTGGGCAAAAGTTTTTATTCAAAACATTTTCTGGTACCCAGCTTCATATAGACCCATTTCAGTTTTAAACCATGATTATAAAGTATTTATCTAAACTTGCTAAGAAATTGGTAAAGTCACCTTTCTCCAATTTCTTGCTGATTTTATTCTTTGTATACTTTCTGCTACTTTTTGAATGTAACATTCTGTATGGTTGTTGTCCTCCTTAAGGACCTGGTGTCCAAAGTCATTCTGTCTCCTTACTTTTCAAACTCCCCCACCTTGTTTCATTGTCACCAGCTCTAGTAAAGTTTTTAGTTGAGTCTTGAACAGAAGTTGTTGTTAAAATAAGAGTAATTGATAGGGCAAGTAAAATACTGCACACTAACTTTAAGAATCAATTAAAGGAGATTAGAAAACTTTGGGAAGAGAGAATGGGAAGACAGTATACAAAAGAACAATGGGAAGACATTTGTATGGCTCACAAGTATGTAGCAAAGTCTAAAAGGTTTAGAGTTTTTATTTGGAAGTTAATGCATAGGTATTTTTCTACCCAGGGAGACTTCAGACTTTTTTCTCAGGTAAATAGCAAAAGCTAGAGGTATGATGGGACAGAGAGAGGGGTGACAGGGAACATGCTTTCTGGGAATGTAGTGAGTTGGCAGATTTTAAAAGTTCCCTACAGATTACTTTACTAGAAATTTTGTGGATCAAATGGTGGTAAGTAAGGAAATGATTCTTTTGAACTGGGATATAGGATTTGAATTGCACAAAGATAGTAAGGCCTTACTAGGTTTAATGCGATTGGCTTTCAAAATTGCAATTACTAGAAAATGACAATAACTGGAGGTGGGATATTTAGAAAATAGAGGAAACAAATGTAATCAAAATAAACAGAATTTGTAGGCACAGACATGCAGAACAATATTCAGGAGGAGGAGGAGGAGGTGTGAGGTTTAAAAGAAGGCAGGAATTGAGTAATTTATGCAATGTTGTAGTGAATGATATGTTAAAAAGAAAATGAAAACATATATGTATAATGCATGAAAATGAAAATGCTTGCTATGGTTTGGTGTCATTTCTATTATTGTACGTATACCTATGTTTGCAGTGTAAGAATGTAATAAAGATGTTTAAAAAAGACATTTTCTGCTACCCAGAAAAGAGATCAGCTGGAGACCAATTGTAGACCTCTCCAGATTAAACACCTTCATACATGTTCCATTATTTAAAATGGTAACTCTTCAAACCCTATTTCCCGTTCTTTTCCCATAAGCTTATGTGGGCAGTCTAGATTTAAAGGATACTTATCTTGACATTCCCATTCACAGGAATTGCCAACCTTTTTGAAGACTCTTTGCTTTGGGTTTACATTATCACTTTACTTCTTTAATATTTGGACTCTTTACTGCTTTGATAGTCTTTATCAAATGCCTTGCCCCCATAGTAATCTACTGCAGGCTCCAAGGCATTCAGATTTTTCCCTTTCCTGGATAATTGTCTAATTCAAGCTCTACCCATACTGGCAGTGTTAACAGGCTTAGCAGTTAACAAGCTTCTTCTTTACCTTCTTGGATTCACATTGAATCTCATAAAGTCATCCCTAAAACCCACTCACAGAGTGTTATTCCTGCAATGTCATCTTTATGCCTCTTTATCCTTCCACCAGACAAGATCCAGGGTTATTAACGTTACTTCCTAAACTTGTCAAAACAACAAATGACTCTAGGAAGAGAATTTTTCTCAGAGCTCTAGGATTCATTGCCTCTTCTATTCTGATGATTCCCTATGCCAAACTCTACGAGGAAAATGCAGTGATATCTCAGGCCTGTATGGACCCAACACTTTCACCCCCTCAGTCAGAATATTCTAATTCTTCAGTTTGTAAGAAAGAAACTGTTTGTCTGGGCCGTGCAAGTTGTATCCAGTGTGGGAGTTCCCTTCACTCCTCCAAGCCCTAGTAAGAGCATTGCCACTGATGCTTGAGGACCAGAACACAGAAACAATTGCATCAGTCTCAAGGAGATGATGGCTTTTATCAGTGCTGTGAAAAACGCTAAGCCAGCTTTGGATTCCAGGCACCTTACAGGTGGTGAGAGACAACAGCACTGTGATGTGGTACATAAGCAAACAAAGAGGACAACATCTTACCCATTTGCAGATTGTCCATGATAACCCATGATTTACCCATTGAACACAATCTATTCCTCCAGGCAACATAATTCCTTCAAAGCAGAATACAGTAGCAGACACCCTGAGCATATCCAGGACAGACGCTCATGAGTGGATGCTACATTGTGAGATACTGCTGCAAATAACCCATCAGTGGAGAATCTCTTAAGCAGATCTTTTTTGCCTCCAAACACATGAAATAACCAAAACTGTTTTAAAGGCTGCCTTCTACATGTTCTAACTATCTGGACTTCAACGGGAGCTTCATATAAAAGAACATTTAGAGCACTGAAATACTCAGAGATTTTTTGCTGCTAAAGTGTGCTCCTTTGGCCGGCTGCATGGAGATGAGAGTCGGTTAGCGATCCTTCAAGGTTGGGAAGATAAGTCCCCTATTGGGGATGTCTTTCCTTTTTTTTCCCCTGAGGAAAATCTGTGTTTTTGTAACTGAAATAATCTGATGTTGTTAATCTTCGTTCATTCCTTACTGATGGGTTATCGGAACTGAGCCGGCCAAATATCAAGCTTGTGTCAGCCAAAAACTGTTGAGCCAAGGTCCTACCCAGAATGCTCTGCTCCCTGTTACCTCAGATCTCATTTGCCACGTTGCTGTACAGTCGTGTAAAGCCACTCTCTTCAGCTAAGTGCAAGGGCGCCCGCAGGCAGGTGCAAGGGGGTGCACTTGCACCCCCCTGGAATCGGCTAGATAATTTCAAAAAAAGTTTGTTTTTTTTTTTTTTTTTACGTGCGTTCTTCTTTAAGAAGAAAGAAGTCCGAACAGTCCAGTCGCAGGCGTGCTGACATCATCGCTGTCAGTTAGAAGTTTATGAGCGGGAACTCACACAGACGGGTTTACAAGCAGGATGATTCGAGCGGGACCTGAAACGAACGGACGATGGGACCTGAAACGGAATAGGGAGCGGGACCTGAAACGGAAGGAGCAGGACCTGAAACGGAAGAAAGATGGGACACATTCAGGTAGGGGGTGTGTGTGTGTGTGTAAAATGCCCCAGGTGTACATGGTGGTGGGTAGAGAATAAGGCTTGAACCCTGTACCTTGGGCCCAAGTGGCAAGAGCCTGAATTCCCTACCCACCACCATTTGTAAAAATGTTGCAGGATTTTCCCTCATACTTTTTCTGTTCCTCATAAAATCTGTGGTTTCTGCATTTGTGTCCTTGTTGCCTGACAGCTACATGTTCTCTGGTTTTATTCTTGGCTGTCTGGAGTGTTTCTTCCTGGGCCTCTGCTAAAAATTTGCTTTTTTTTTTCAAAGTCAGACTTTCCTGGTTAACAAAAGTTAAAAAAAATGGACACACTTCAATATCAGACTTCATATTCTTCAGAAAGTGCATGGTAACAAAAGCTTTTATTCTAGTAATTTTCTAAGTGTACAAGATGGATATTTGAAATGTATCCCTGTGTTTGGGACTGTATTCCCTCCATTATTGGCTTCGTCCAGGTTTTGTGCTAGGGTTGAGAGTTATGGTAAGAACTGAATTCACTGAATATGTTTGGGGGCTGTATTCACCCAGTATTGGCTTTGTTTAGGTAGTGTTTGGGACTGTATTCCCCCCATTATTGGCTTCATCCAGGTTTTGTGCTAGGGTTGAGAGTTATGGTAAGAACTGAATTCACTGAATATGTTTCAGGGCTGTATTCACCCAGTATTGACTTTGTTCAGGTATTTATTGGCTTCATCCAGGTTTTTTGCTAATGTTGAGAGCTATGGTAAGAACTGATTTCACTGAATATGTTTGGGGGCTATATTCTCCCATTACTGGCTTTGTCCGGGTGTTATTTGCTAAGAGGTTGAGAGCTATGGTGAGAACTGAATTCACTGAATGTTTGGTGGTTGTAGTCGCCCATTATTGGCTTTGTACAGGTCTTTTGTGCTAAGAGGTTGACAGCTGTGCTATGGTGAGAACTGAATTCACTAAATGGTAGCTATTTAAGTTTCAGTCTTCCTCTTTCACAAAACAGTTGATTTGGCGTAGTGGTATGTTGCTCTGACTGTTTTGCACGGGGTCCCCTGGGTTCAAGACGTGGCAGTGAAATGTATGGTGGTAACGCAGCATTTTATTCTAGCAACTTTCAAACATTATACAAGCAATGTTTAAAATGTGTCCCTGTTTTTTGGCATTTTGTCCCCCCCCCCCCCAATAAATTTTGGCTTTTTCCAGATTTCTTGTGCTGAAAAGTTCAGAGATACAGCTGAGTGTCGAGTAGATTTTACAAGGAGCTGAGAGCTGCTGGGGAGCAAAAGTTTAGTGTTGCTTGTGTTTAGTCTGCTTGCATTGTTAATAGCACAACAGATAGTGTACTTGCTTTAGATGCTGAAGGCTGTGGGTTCTACTCCCACAGTAGGTAAATGCATTGCTGATGCTGTATTGTGTTGTAAAGGGGGTGGATGCTGCAGTCCTTTTGGCAAAGATACCTAGTAACTATGAACCTGTTAACAGTTTGCTATCCATTCCCTATTGCGGTATCACTAGCTTTTCATTTTTTTATTGCATGCAACAAAAGCAATTTATTCTTCAAGGGTAACAGGCACTTTATTTGTAGATTAAACAATGACATATAAAGTGTTTGCTAGCAGAAACCTCTTTATTAGTTACAAATATTTTCAATGTGGAGTTTACTACTTCAGAGATTGTGTATATTTTTTACTGATACTGGTGGACTTGAGTAGACTTTTTATGATGGAAATGTTCTGAATTGGGCAGTTTTGTCATTGGTGGATGCTTTTTGTTTCATTGTTTGCTGGAAAAATGTTCAAAACAATAAATTTAAAATGCCCTCTAACAACTGTACTGTATTGTACAAGGAATATAATGTAATAGTCAGGAAGGTGTATCAAAGAGCACGTGTATGTTATGTTCGAGTGGCCTATGATTTTGAAGACAGCCCAGAGTTAATATTTGCCATTGGCAAAATGTATTTTCTCTGAAAGTGGGTTTCAGTGCTGTTTTAATGCATGCTAGTTTCAAGAGCAGAGAAGTTTTAATGTTAGTCTATTTTCATTGTGAGACTGCATTGCTTTAACAGATATGTATTAGGGTTTGTGCTGTAAAATGCAAAATAAAACTTTAAAATGAAATCCTAAATCATCGCAGAAGTAAAGCAGTATGCACATTAGTGTTTATGATAAATGGGGCAAAATAACCAAGGAATGGGACATTGGAATGGCTGCAGGGGGGAGGCTCCATTTGACCATGATTTTGTGAGGGGGGGTAGCAAGCTAAGACAGCCCCGGTTGAACTATACCTCTCAGTTGTCCATATCTTTGCAGAATGAATAGATATTTGCTGCTTATTTTTGGTTTGTTCCTCAAATTTGTGGTTTTCTAGCAAATCATTTAGGAATGAAGCCATTAAATGACAGACATTGAGTTTCAGATGTCATAATCTTCAGAAAAATGCATGCTAATGCAAGACTGTCTTTAAGTTTATACAAGAGCAATTTTTAGTAGTGTTTGTATGTTCCCCAATATATCTGGCCTTGTTCAGATTTCCTGCATTAAGAGGTTGAGAGGGACGTGCAAATCACTTTGTAGATTAGGAATATCCAAACATCTCAATTGTTCCCAATACTGGCTCAAAATGTTGCTCTCCCCTAATAATCCCTCCTCCAAAATGGCAATTTTGGAAGAAAATGTGGAGGGTTTACAATTATATATAACTGTAATGATCACTTATAGATTACCTTTATTTCAGACATGCATGTGGATGCTCTTATTTTGTTAGCTGCTTCAAGTTAACTGTTAATATTAAAAAGGTGTCCCTTTTTTGACAGGTATTTTTGCATCACATTTTAGTCCGTTTTTCATAAAATTGTGGTTTTCTGGCAAATTAGTGGCAAGTCATTAAAGATTGAAGTTAGAAAATAATGGCAGACATTTGAGTTTCAGATTTCATACCCTTCAGAAAATTTGTACTAATGCAAGATCTACCTGTTAGTTATAAGAGCAATATTTAAAAATTGGCCTTGTTTTTGGGCTTGTGTCCCACTTCTAGTTCTATGTATGGCTTTGTCCAGATTTCTTGCTCTGAAGTTGAGAGGTATGAGTGTCCGATCCATCACTGTCAGCCAGAGACATTTGAAATTGCGACATACTTATTGCACCCCACTCCCCATTGTAGTGGCTCTGGATGTGTCCATGGAAGGCAAGGAGCAGTTATGCAGTGTAAGTGTGCAGAGTATTCCCCCATCCAAAGTAGATCACAAATACGACCGTGGCTTTTCATCTGTCCTTGATTTTGCAAAATGTTCTGGTTTTCTATCAGATTTTTGTACTGTTGATTTATGCTTCTTATACTGGAACTGTATGCTGTCACAGTGCCCTGTTGCTCTGTTTAAGTAGCCATGGTTTAATGAACATCAGGTAAGCTTGTCGGAGATTGTAAGATGCAAGTAAGCTTTAGTAAGCTTGTCGGACATTGTAAGATGCAAGTAAGCTTTAGTAAGTATATTGTTAAAGAATTACCAGCATTGAAAGCCTTCGTTGTTGCCATGCAGAGAATATTTACATGACTAGATAATGTATAAGCCTTGGGTATTGAAATGCATATGACAGTATTTTATTTATTTATTTTATTTGCAGTTGGTTTGCCAGGATAGTCCATTGGGCCAAATGAACCCGTTTTCAATGGAGTCCTGGGGAGAAAAGCTCCAAAACTAAGTAGGTTATTAATAGATATACAAATTATACAATTACACAGAAGTTAATCATACAAGAAATAACAATTTGCAAATAATACAACAAAAACTAGAGTGAGTACAATCTAGTGATGAAATTAATAGGTAATACAGACTAAAGGGAAATTTAGCACAAAAACACTGAGAAATAACAACATATTTGGAAGCATTTCATGACAATATTGAGGAATAATAACATATTAGGAAGCAATGCACAAAAGTACTGAGAAGCAATAACGTATTAGGGAAGCAATACTTAGGAAGTGTGGCCTAGTGTATTCTTTCCGATTATTGTAGGAATAATAATATGTATGAGTTAGGGTGGGTAATTAGGAAAGTTGCAGGAGGAAACAGAGGAAGAAAGAAGATGGAGTTTGCAAGTGTTAGTTATGTGGGGTGGGAGCAAGAGCATTCCCACTGGGATACTAGATGTGAGTGAAGAGATCTTTTAAATATAAAATGGTTGGGGGTGGTGCGAATGGAAGGTGGTAGGGAGTTCCAAAGGCATGCAAGGCCACAAGACAGAAGATTTTTGCCTGGGGGACGAGTTGGTTTATATACTTCTAATAGATTTTGATTGTTGGACCTTAATACTCAAGCAGGAAGGTGCATTTTAAAGGCTGATGAAAGGGAGGGACAAAGGGAGTGGTTGAAAATGAGCTTATGTGCAAGATTTAGTTGAGTATATGTGAGATATCTGGGTAGCTCTAGCCATTTTTAGTTTTTGGAGAGAGGAACAGTGGTGGGTGGAGGACTTGTGGTTGGTAGCGAACTTGGCAATTTTGTTGTAGCAAGAGGAAAGTTGTGTTTTTTAGAGAGGTCTGTAGATTAGTTAGGAGTGGAGCTCCATAGAGAAGGGAGGGGATAAGGAATGAGGTAGAGAGGGTGATTTTGGTAGCAGGTGTAAGGTAATGATTTTGTCGGTAAAGCATACCAAGTTTTTGATGGGTTTTCTTGATATTTAACTGTAGGTGGGGGTTGAATTTGAGCTGGTTATCAGTTTGGACCCCAAGTAACTTGGTCTCGGACACCAGTTCCAGGGGTAGATTATTTTGTCTAGAGATGTGGAATGTGTTTATATTGAAAGAAGTTGCCTTAGAGGGGGTGAATAACATTAATTTGGTTTTAGAGGCATTGAGTGCTAGGTGATTCCTTTTCATCCATTGCTCAGTTGTTGTAAAAGCATCTTGAGTCAGTTTTTAGGAGTGAGGGGATAGAGGTGGCAGCGCAGATAATAACAGAATCATCGGCATATTGGATGATGTCTGAGAATGGGATAGAGTTGCGGAAATCATTTATAAATATATTGAAGAGAAGGGGACTCAGTATAGAGCCCTGGGGTACCCCAGTAGGAGTATTTAGAAATGAGGAGGTGGCCTTTTTCCATTTGACTGCTTGAGATCTGTTAGATAAGTAGCTGGAGAACCAGTTCAAGGGGGAGGGAGATAGGTTAAGTTTAGAAAGTTTAGTTAGTAGCAGGCTGTGAGAGAGTGTCAAAGGCCTTACAGAGGTCGAGTAGTAGGGTAGAAACAATTTGGCCAGAGTCGCGGGCTTTATTTACAGTTTCAAGGAAGGAGAGGAGGGCGGTCATAGTGCTATGATGTGGTCTGAATCCATGTGTGGGAGTTAGTAGGTGATTATCTAAGAGATGTGGAAGGAGTTGTAGTTGGATACACTTTTCTAGGAGTTTAGAGATGGGAGACAGAATAGCGATGGGGCGGAAATTAGTAACATTGTTGTTGTTGCCACCTTTATGTAGAGGTATGATAAAGGCCCTTTTCCAGACTTGGGGTACTATACATTCTTGGATAGAGCGGTTGATTAAAATGTTAATAGGGTAAGCGATTGCTTCAGCAGCTTTGCTAAGAAAGTAAGAAGGGATGTTATCAGGAGCATTGGTGCATGGCTTCAGTTTCATAAGGAGCTTCTTTATAGTAGAAGTGGGTATAGGTTTAAATGAGAAAAAAGGAGTGTGAAGAGGGAGAATTAGGGGCAGATGAAGCTGACGAAGTAGTAGGAGTAGGAGGAGTGGAGGGATGGGAGTTAGTAGATGGGAATGAGGAAGTAGTAGCAGAGTAGGGTAGAGAGATGGTTGGGGATGGTAAGGGAGTTTTGGAGAATGTAGTGGTGTTAGAGAAAGATGACGTTAATTTGGAAATGGATTCAATTTAAAGAGTAAAATTGGGTAGCCAAGTCTTGGTCAGGAGCGTTTGGGTCTGGGGTAGGGGTATCTGGTTTGCTGGGGTTAAGTAGAGTAGAGATACCTTTCCAAAATTTCTGAGGGTTTGATTTTATTATTGTTTTGAAGTGTGGAAAAGTAGTTTTGTTGGTCGAAGATTATGAGCTTTTTTACCTTATTTCGAAGTATTTTATATTCATTGTAATAAAAGGACAGGATTACAGTATTTTCAGAAGCTCATTACATTTTACTGCAGACCAGTGTCTTATAGCAGTGTCTGTGTGTTAGTACACTTGTAGTTGGGTCAGGGTGGCTTTAATGGTATATGGTAAATAAGCATTGCTACCTTACTTAAAACGCCAAGCCCTGCAACAACTACCTCCACACTGAAGTCAAAACACAATAGCTCTGGTGGGTAAATGTACTCTGTAGTAATCAAAAAAGGCAAATGTTTAAAATAACTACAGCTTATGTGCAAACACAATAGGTAGTGATGAAACAATGCTCTGCTAAAAATGCTTTAATGCTCCACATTGCTGAGCTGCAGATCAGTTATCACTGGCTACCAGGATTTCACCCACTTCAGCTCAAGCACGGTGCCGTTCAGTGCAACCTTCCCAGAACTAATTCAAGTCTGACCAGAATTATTTGGTGTGTGTATAAGAGGGAGGTAGCATACCCCTCAGCTGTCCAGATTTTTGCCCCATATTCCTCCTAAAAAGGATTGAAGTTGCTAAATGAGACATTTCAGTTTTAGATGTCATGTCATTTAGAAAAATGCATACTAACACAAATCCTGTTACTCTTGCAATTTTCTAAGTTTCTGAGAGCCATATTTATAATCTGTCCCTATTTATTTTAGGCTTTGTCCAGATTTCTTGCACTAAGGTTGAGGCCTTGAGGGGTGTGGTATGTTTGTTAGAGAGAAAGTGAAATGCCCAAGTTAGAGTTAACAGGTGGAATTTTCAAATGCATTTTCAAGGAACTGTGAGTTTTAAGGGAAGCTAAGTTCACTGCTGCTCATGCCAAGTCTATTTACAATGTGCAACTGTTTTGTTTAGCAAATGGTATCTCTATTGTGGTATAAAGTTTTAAAGCTATGTTAGTAGCACCACAAGTAGAATACTTGCATCTTAATGTAAAGGCTTGAGGTTCCATTCCTACAGCATATACATTTGTGTGCTGCAGTCCTCAGGATGTCCTCCTTTGGATGAGATGCCTAATAACTATGAACCTGTTTTTCAGCTTGTCATCCATTTTCTATTGCAATATACCAGCTTACCATTTTTTTAATTTAACATAGGCAATTTATTCTTTGACGGCAGCAGGCATTGAATTTGTAGATGAAACACTGAAATATACAGTTGTTTTCTAGCAACGACATCTTCATTAGTTTCAGATATCTTTAATGTGGAATTATTCAGGTTACTTTTACTTCAGCAGAGTCACTCAAACAAGTGCTGCTGTATAATACAAGGGATATAATTCAATTACATATTATAATTAATACAATCAGGTAAATCAAATAACTTTTGTATGGCCCTAACGGTGTGCAAGTAGCCTATTGCTTGAAAACAGTTCAAAGGTAAATAACATGCCACTGGCCAGATGCATTTTCTTTGAATGTGAGTTTCAATGCTGTTCCATTGAATGTGAGTTTCAAAAGTAGAGAAGCTTTAATGCCAAGTCCGTTTTCATTGTAAGACTATTGCTTTGTTTAGGTTTAGTAAATGTCTCAGTGTTTGGGCTATAATGTTTGAAATAAAAGTTGTAAATGCCGATTGCTTGAAAACAGTTCAAAGGTAAATAACCTGCCACTGGCCAGATGCATTTTCTTTGAATGTGTGTTTCAATGCTGTTTCATTGAATGTGAGTTTCAAAAGTAGAGAAGCTTTAATGCCAAGTCTGTTTTCATTGTAAGACTATTGCTTTGTTTAGGTTTAGTAAATGTCTCAGTGTTTGGGCTATAATGTTTGAAATAAAAGTTGTAAATTAAATCCATCTGCCTGTAATCATTGTAGAACTAAAGCATAAAACAGTATGCACACAGATTTGAACAGTGTCTACAGTAAATGGGGAGAAATAGCCAAGTAATGGGACACTGGAATGACTGTGTGGGCGGGGCTTGGGGTGGGTGGACTTGGGCGGGGCTGTGTTGGCAGGGGGTGGGGTGAGCTATGTGGGTGGGGCTCTGGGTTTGCACCCCCCTGCAAAAAATCCTGCAGGCTCCCTTGGCTAAGTGTCTAATTTTTTGAAAGTTTTATATATCATTTCTACTTTAAAGTTTTTCAAACAGTTTCTGGTATTATTCTCCTACCCTATCGTATCCTTAAGACTCTCTCTCTTTAGTTTATTTCACTTTATTACCATTTTCTTAGCTTTTTTACCATCATTGGTAATCCTTCTTCCTTCCCTCTTCTTACCGTTTTGGTTACCCTTTCCTCCTCTTTTTGGTACTGTTCTTCTTCTCCACATCATTATGTCGGATAAGAAAAGTAGCATTGGTTTTAAGCATTGTAAGGATTGCAGCCGTAAGTTACCGCTTTCCGGTGGCCATGACTTATGTGCCTATTTTCTGAATGTCTCCCACCTTACTGTGGATCCCCCATGTGGGATTTGTAGAAATTTTCCGACCAGGACTCTTAACGAGAGAAAGAACAAATTAATCTTGAAAGGTCTTCTCAAAGCTCCTTTCTATGAGGCTATTTCTGGGTTGGAGGGCTCACCCCCTCCTGCTAAACCCCTTAAGAGGCATTCTTCCTCATCAAGGTCATTCCCTTCATCTCCCTTTGGAGAGTGTAGGGAGTCGACTCATAAGAAGGTGAAATTGACTACTACTTTGGCGCTGCCACCTGTGACCTTGTCGGCTCCAGGCTCGGTACCGCCCCAGCTGATTCTGGCTCCAGCCATTTCCTCCTTATCGGCACCGGCGTTCCCGGTGCAGACAATTATGGCTCCGACAGTTCTGGCGCAGCCCTTACTGGCACCGTCCATGCAGGTACAACCCCCTTTAGCACCGTTGGTACAATCCCCTTCGGCTCTGAATATGATGTTACTGTCCTCCACAGTGCAGACGCTTTCGGCACCGGCATGTTCTTCGGTGCAGTCCTTTTCAGCACCGTCTTTGTTACTGGTGCCGACACTTTCCTCGACTGCACTGTACCCATCGGTGCAGACACTTGCTTTTATGGTGCAGACACCTTCAACTTCTATGGCACTGACGTCATTGGCGCAGACTACATCCACACCATTTTCTTGGGTGCAGATGTCCTCTGTTCTGGGCTCCGCACCTCTCAAATTAGCAAGGGCCAAGTACTCTACTTCCTTGGATCCATTCGTTGATAGCCAATATAGTCCTTTTCCTAGAAAGGCCAGAATCACCCTCAGGTCTCTCTATGAGGTCATCCAGGAGCCTCTCTGAGCAAAATGTGTTGCGGCTTGTTGACCAGTTGCTTGTGGCCAGAGGTCTCTCTCACCCTTCGAAGTCCACATTCCCTCCCTCAGGTGAATGCATATCTCCTCAAACTCCAGTGTACACTCCTCCTTCGACTTCCACCCAAGTATCGAAGCCCATTACTCCAACAGCAGCTTCCCTTCCTCCAACTCCAGTAGTGGATCTCACTTTGGAATCGGAGTCGTCCTTGTGGCCCTCGGTGCACTGGGCATCGGGCTCTTCTCAGGCCAAAGACTGTGCTGTGGGGGAGGACATTCTTGGTTCCACGCTGATTTTTTTCTATGGCACCCTTCAGGAATCCTCCCTCTCTCACTTCACAGTCCTCTTGAGACTCCTGGTCTGGGGGTTGGCTCGTCTGAGTGGGGTGCGACCTCGGTTCCGAGGTTGTTGTGCTCTGTTCTGGGCTACCATCCCTCCTTGGGCGGGCCGGCCTTCCAGGCCATGGAGAGAGTGCTTGCTTCCGCTGGCAAACCCTACATGTCGGAGTCCTCTCCCCCCTCTGTGCTGCAGCTCTCACAAGCCCAAACCGCCAGACACCTGGAACAATGGCCTCAGATTTCTCCTCCTCAGGAGACCCCCCCCTCTTTGCAGTCTTCCCCAGAACCTCCCACTGAGGAAGTACCCCGTAAAGCATCGTGCAAGAGGAAGCACATGGACTCCACTGAGGAGTCGTTGACTGAAGATATGGACTTTGATGATGGGGAAGGGTCCCCATGGTCACCCTCTGATGAGGTGTCCTTTGGTGACATCCTCGAGATTCTTAGAGGGATGACTGGAAGTCCTCTAATCCTTCCTCTGAGGAATCTGTATTCCTGCAGGCCTTTTGTGCCTGGCCCCCTACCTCCTGGGTTACCCCACCGGCCGATGAGCTCATCGTCCAGCGTGCATGGAAGGCTCCTGACACCCTGGAAGCGATACCACGGAGGCCTGAAAAAATCTTATCGCCCCCAGCTAAGGATCCCCATTGGTCACGAGGTCTTCCAGTAGATGCCATGGTGGTGGTGGCTGCAACTAAGAAGGATTTGGCAGAAGAGAGCCAAACTGTCCATCCGCCCAACAAGGAGTCCCAGGCGATAGACTAGGGAAGCATGTGTTTGCTTCATCGACCTTCACCGTAAGGTCTTTGAACTCTTTGGCACAGTTTACCAGGCTTCAGAGGGATCTTATCAACCAACTTTCTGAAACCTTGGCAGGAGCTGTTTTTGATGAGGTCCGTGACAATGTGGCTTCTCAGATAGCCACCCTAGAGTCTGTTTCCAATTCTTCCATGTGCCTTATTTCTCACGCAACAGAAGGAGCAGCAGGCATGGGTATAGTCACCATACGACATGCCTGGATGCACCTTTGTGACTTTGTGGACTCCTTTAAGGCTTCCTTCATGAATGCCCCCATCAAGGCCGCTTCTTTGTTTAACCCTAAAGTGAAAGATATGCTGGCAAGGTGTGAACAAGATGGTAAGACCTTATCTGCTGTTGGTGTCAGACACTCCACTCCTCAACAATTCTACTCCAGAAGTCAGTGGAGTAGGAAGATGTGGCACAGGAAATCACAGGGTACTTTCTGTGACACACGTGCTGAGTTCTCCCCTAGAGACAGAGGGGGAAACTCCAATGAAAAATGCCCCTTTCAGGGCAGAGGACGGCCACGAAACCGGGTTTCCAGAGATTCTTTCTCTGACCAACCCAGTCAGTGCTCCTGAAGCATTGCCCAACTGCTCACCTCTGGAAGCGGTCAGGAGTCATTTTTCCTTGTGCCCCGCTGCCTGGTGAAATATAACCACTGACTCTTGGGTAGAACGGATAATATCCAGAGGCTGTCGCATCCCCTTCCATCTTTGTCCAGTCTCATCCAGATTATTACCCGACATTCCACCCAGTCAAAGGGAAGCAGCAGCACACGAAATCCAAAAGCTGCTACAAAAAAAGAGTCATCCAGATGGTCCCCCCCAGACCAGACAGGATCTAGTTTTTTACTCAAGGTTCTTTTTAGTGCCAAAAAAGACAGGGGACTGGAAACCAGTTCTGGATCTCAGCACACTGAACAAATTTGTAAAAACAGAGAAATTCCAGATGGTCACAGTTCAGTCTATCCTTCTTCTGCTGGAAGAAGACGATTGGATGAACTCTGTAGATCTTCAAGATGCGTATTACCATATAAAAATGGACAAACACTCAAGAAGATTCCTCCGCTTCCGCATAGGAGCCAGTCACTACCAATTTCAAGCTCTGCCCTTCGGTCTCTCTACAGCCCCCAGAGTGTTCACCAAATGCATGGCAGTGGTTATCGCTCACTTGCGACTTCAAGGATTCCAGGCATTTCCATATCTAGATGACTGGCTCCTCACCACCCCCACCAAGTGTCTACTGGTAGAAGCCCTGCACTACACTCTCCTCAGAGCACAACTCCTGAGAATCACTATAAACTGGGAGAAGTCCAACACGACCCCAGCTCAGTCTTTGGAATTCATAGGGGTAATGTTGGACAGGAGAAATTGCACAGCATCTCTTCCAGACCACAGGCTTCAAAGAATAAGGCAACATATTCAACCGCTGCTATGTCACCACAAATCTCCCACTCGATCTATACTCCAACTCTTGGGGTCAATGGCAGCCTCGATCACCATTGTTCCTCTAGCCAGATTCCACATGAGGCTTCTTCAGTTGTTACTTCTCACTCAGTGGTACCTTCTACAACATCCTTTGTCTTTTCAGATAAGTGTAACGCAGAGATGTAAGTAAGATTTACTCTGGTGGACGTCTCTTCAGCCCCCATCAACCGAAAGGCACGGTGACTATGGACGCCTCCCTGATGGGGTGGGGGTGGGGCTATGTCAGAGAAACTCGGTCCAAGGCATCTGGTCGGAGACAGAGGCCCTTTTGCATATCAATATCCTGGAACTGAGGGCGGTGCTACTAGCGTTGCAAGTATTTCATTCCATCCTTCTGTGAGAGACTATTGCGATCCAATATGACAACATGTCAGTTGTCTGGTACATCAGCAAGCAAGGCGGGCACCAGATCTTACCCATTATGCCAAGAGGCCTTGAGAATATGGCAATGGGCGATAGCTTCCAACTGCTTTCTAATTGCAACACACATTCCCGAAAGCTGCAACGTGATAGCGGACAAATTGAGCAGGTGCATTCTACAACCTCATGAGTGGTCCCTCAACCCTATGATAGCAACAAGAATCCTCAACCGTTGGGGTCAGTCTTGCTGTGACCTATTTGCCTCTTCAACCAACTACAAGTGCAGCAACTATTTTGCCCTGATCACCCCTCGGAGAAAGTCACAGAGAGACGCTCTAATCCATGCTTGGACCTCGGGTCTACTTTATACTTATCCTCCTCTTCCCCTCATCTCCCAATTTCTGAAGAAAGCATGACAGCTGAAAAGCAAAGTGATCCACATTGCTCCAAATTGGCCTTGACAAGTCTGGTTCCCCTTCCTCTGGCCTTACTTGCTAGATCAACCATGGATCCTCATTTCATCCCCAACATTGATCTCCCATCTGCAAGATCTGACTCACCCCAATCTAGCAACCCCGAAACAGTGCATCTGGTCCCATCATTCTCATCCCCTGGACACACAGGATCTTTTCCTGCCTTGCTTAAAGGTGAAAATATTGCGGTGGATATTACAGATAAGACTAAATCCGAATCTTTCCTTCAAACCACAGACACCACAACAGGAGCTGCACATGGATGCATCAGATGATGCATAGGGATCATGGATGGCAACCTAAAAGTTCGGAGGCAATGTCTGCACATCACTGTGAAGGAGATGAAGGCAATTATGCAGGCCCTACAGATTTTCCCCCATTCTTGGAGACCAGGTCCATGTCGAGTATTCACAGACAATGCGAATGTCATGTGGTACATTAGCAAGCAGGGATGAACTAGGTCTTACTGACTTTGGAGACTGGCTCTTTAGGCATAGGAGCAGGCCACAAAAGCAAAGCTTTCCCTCCAAGTGGTTTTCATTCCTTCACAGAGCAACAGAAGTTGTGGATCCAGAGGAAGGCATGCAGATATGGCTTAAAAATGAGCCTTAATAGATGACTATGCTATGCCAAACTGCAGCTGCCAATACAAATAAGAGGGCCAATTGTTTGTCTCTTTCCAAGACTCCAAGTTAGGCAACCCCAGTTTCAAAGCAGACTGTTGCTAATTGGATATCTAAATCCATTTCCTTTTGCTATACTCTGCATGGCAAATCTTTATCCTCTCCATCAAATGCTCATTCTGCTAGAGTAGTGGCCTCATCTGGAGTCTTCTACAAGAGGATCAACTCTGGAACAATTTTAGAAGCAGGTGCATGGTCCTCTCTGCATATCTTCACCAAACATTACAAAGTGTGTGCCTTTTCTAGATCCAGAGCCACCTTCGCCAGGTCAGTCCATTCTGGATTACTACACAATTCTCATGTCTCTCTTCCCTCCACCCATCACATCTTTTCATTTTTGGGGATCGCCAACTGTTTGGAATACTGCAACAGTGATCTAAGGAAGGACATAATAGTTATTTATGAACTTACCATAATAGTAGATGTCCTACTGATCACTGTTGCAGTATTCCTTCCCTTCCTGCCTTCCCCCTTTTATGATTCTTCCCTCTTTTTTCCTCATGGACCGATAGGTTTCACTGTCTTTCTGCCTCTCCCCTCTTAGCTGACCAGTTTATGTTGCTTCTCATGTCTCTTCAGGCTTACTGGCTTGAAAATAGTCTGAGGATTTATGTTCTTACACCTATTTATGTACTGTTTTGTTCTTGGGTGTAGGTCATGCATCAGATGTATGGCTCTGTGGAAGTTTTTGGCTTTGGTATCCCAACCAGATGTCCAGGTTATTTGACGAGATAACCAAACTGTATGGAATGCTGCACAGTGATCAGTAGCACATCTATTGTTATGGTAAGTTCTTACACAACTGTACTTTTTACTTTCCCCTGTACACAAGAAGAAGAAGAAGAAAGTTGTCAGGGAGCCTTTTGGTGTCAGGCCAGCTGCTGTTATGTCTCAACCATTGGTATGTGACTGCTTTTATCATTTCTGATTCCTCAGAACACTTATCATTTTTTCCTGGTGCCTCTGGTGTTGCGTCTATAGCCGTCAAGGAATAGCCACATCTTCTGCAGCTGTAAAGATGGTCTTGGTGGGCAAGCGAGAACCACTCTTGTCGGTTTCGGGAAAAGGGGGATGAGAAGGCCCTTCACTCAGCTGGGATAGGGACCCTGATTCTGGGATAAATATGCCTACTGAGGGGGGGTCTTTTTCCTGGGAGTTTCCCAGAAGTAATGCACATAGTGAGAAAATCTTGCCTTCTTCTATTTCTCTTTCTGTGGACAGGGAAGATTTGTTGGGATTTGCTAGGGAACTTATTTCTGCCTTTACTGTACTTTACTTTACCAACTTCTTCTGGCAAGAAAAGGAAGAACATCTCCTCTCTTTCTGACTTTGATTTTTCAGTTAGAGGAGTAGGCAGTACAGGAACATAGTTGGACTTCAGGAATTTCTTCCCAATCGGAATAGTCTGATTCTGAGAGAAGTATTGTTTCAGATTTCCCACTTGAAGATTTATCCTTTTTATTCTGAGACTTTAATTCTGCTCCCACTGAAATAAAACTCTTTCACCTTTGATAAAATTCTACATAGAAAATTCTGCCTTGAGAAGAGCCTTTCTTCCTCCAGACAAAATAAAGATGTTCCAACTGTTCTTCCGGAGTTTTTTCCAGTCAAAGCCTGGTATCCACAAGAGAACTTCTTAGGATTTTGCTGTACATGGCATATATTATTCTCATGCTTCACCTGGCCAGACTCCACATGAGGAAAATTCAGTTGTATCTCAGGTCAGTCTCGACTCAACATCTTCACCCTTTATCTTTCAGATCCTGGTTTTGGGGTTCATAAGGAGGGAAATTCTTAGGTGGGTAGACCAGGTCTCCCATTCTCCCATCTGACTCTTTTCCAGTCTGTCACCACAGATGAATCAGACCTGGCATGGGGAGTAGTTTCCAGTGGGTGAAAGTGCAAGGTCTGTGGAACTCTCATAACAGACAGAAGTACTTAAATGTCAGAAGGATGGTGCAGTCATCAGTGCTTACAAAGCCTTATATCATCTCTGTTCCCTAGAAACTCCTCAAGTTTACACAAACACCACAGTGATGTGGTACATAAACAAACAGAGACGTACAATATTTGTGATAGCCTGAGGGACTGCAACATGGCTCATTTTGACTGTTCAGGCTTCATACGATCTGTCAGAGCAAAACTTAATTGCAGACATGCTACGCAGTACCAGGATAGATTCTAATAAAGTAAAACTTCACCCTGGTGTCTTTCAAGATTTGATCCATCTGTGAGGATCACCTTAAGCGATCTGATTGCCTTTACTAGATAATTAAAGAAATTCTCCCTTGCACACAGGTGTGGAAGACAGATGCCTTCTCATTCCCATGGACAGGAATGCTCCTGTATATTTTTCCACCCTATCTACTGATATCCAGGGTTCTTCAAAAGATCAGCAGGACTCCACAGAAAGTATAGTGGTGACTTCCTTATGGCACAGACAACAGTAGATCTCTTCATAGTGATCACTGCTGCAGTAGCCTAAGCTATATTGATTATATCCTGCAAAAGGCATACTAGCTGGCCAACATCCAAAACTTCAGGGCACCTTCCACCCACCCAAACTGTTAGTTGTTTTGAGCTGAGCTGACTAAATGGCATGTGTGGGTGCCAAGCCCTTCGGAGCTTTCCTGCCATTAGAGGTAACACTCCTTTTAGGACTTTCAAGGCTCGATGCTCAGCTTATGCTGTTCTGTTGTTGAGAAGATAAGTACCCAAGTCCCCTTTGGGTAAAAAAAAATCCACATATTATTTTAATGTTTACTTTTTACTTTCCTGAATGGGAAAGTACTTTTTAAGCTAGGAATATGTATTTTTATTGATTGTCACACAACTTTATTGTACTTCAAAATGGGAGCGCAGTTTTGTGCTTGGCAGTTTAAAAGTTGATTTAAATATACTAAGACCAAATTTTCTGTAGATAAACTGTATTTAAATTATTTTCTTGGGCTGGTAAATGTATTAGAGTGCTTTTTACTGTGTTTTTTGTTGGGAAAAGTGACTTTACACTACTTTTGAAATTTTACCAGCTTGTGCTTAGTTTTGCTGGGAAAGATGCATCATTTTCGGCTTGACCATGGAACAGGCTACTGGTTCTACATTCAGTCCCTCTTCCAGCCACACAAAGAAAAAAAAGTTAACTAAACAGCTTTTGCCACTACATCAGGCTAATAATTTGCCTCAGCCATAGTCGGGGGACTCTGCAGCTTTTGGGGTCCCCTCAGTAGGCAAGGAAGTGTCACTTTTGTTGCTTTTAGGAGAAGGGGCAGGGAGGGTGACCTTACTTAACCAGAATATTGTTCCCATCCGTGTGAAAGCTGTTGCTGCCATTAAAAATCCTGTTACCTTAAGTTTTCTCTCAAAAAGAAGCAGAAAACTAAACATGTATCTTCTACTCCAGTTTCATTGGAGAGGAGTAGTTTAAGTCTGGCTTAGGGTCTTGTACAGGGCTGTTGACCTTTCTTTTTGGGTAGTTTCTGGTGAAAGAAAAAGGATTCCTCCTTTCCTGTAGAATCGGAAAGGAATGTGATGGGCAGATATATTTTTTTCTCCTCAGAATTCTGATTCAGACACAGAGGAGGGCATGTTTTCTGAATTTCCCTGTCAATGATTCTCTTTCTGTTGATACTATTTCTAGATTCTGCCAGTATTTTCAGTAGGAGAACACTGAGGTTTCTCACTCCATCTGAAAGCACTGTAAAATGTTATAACAGCAATTCCCAGAAAATCAATCCTCCCATCCTCTCAGTGTTGCCAGCATTAGAGGATATGTTTGTCATAGCCGGTGGTTTCCCTGATAGCCAGCCTCCTCCATCAAAGAAAGCAGATAGAATGTGCTAAGCTCCTCAGTCTTTCAATTTTCTATACACACATCACAGACCTAATCCAGCTGCTGCATAGGATTTTTTAACTCTAATTCTTCACCTTCTGACAAGGATGATAAAACAATTGATAAGTTTGGAAAAAAAATGTATGCTTCTGTATTTCTACTTTAATTTTTAGAATTTTGAATTGGCAGGCTCATATGGTAAAGTTTATTTTGACTAATTGTGAAGGCACAAGGAATGCTTTATCCACTTTTCCTTTCTGACAGGAAAAATCTGCTGTGTGTGGTTTAGTTTTTTTTAATTTCTTAGGTCATTACTTGTTGCTTAAAGTATGTTCATGACTGTAGATGCTACATCCAGGGCTGTTACCACTAGTACTGCGTTGAGTAGGTTTGCCCAGCTGCATTCTCAAAACCTTCCTGAGGATGTTCAAAATGAGATTTTGAATTTGCCTGTGGATAGAAATGTAGTTTTTGGACCTGTACTGCAGAGGTTATCAAAAATGGGATGAAATGGGTAAGCTGATACAGGGAGTCTCTCAAACTTTTTTTTTCAACCCTACTCTATTTTTCCAAGTTTTTCTGCTCCCTCATTAAGTTTTGACAAGAAACAAAGCACAGTCTCTGCAAAATGCTGGTAAGCAGATATTTTAAAATAGAATGGCAAGGAGCTTCCAAAAAGAAAGCAGGAATACCCCGCCACAAAATGAAGGACAGCTAAATAAGTCAGAACGACTATGTAACCCTGCTACTAGAAAACCATATATTAGCAGATGGGAAAGGTTCTCTAATTTGTGCCAGCAACATAGCCAGAACCCATTCAGGGCTAGCATTTCTCTGGTTTTACAATATTTGAGTGAGTAATTTCCTATGGCCTGTCTTACTCCACTATCAAGGTTCATCCTCCTGCCATTTCAGCATGTCTGCCCAGTGATTCCCCCTCTTTCAAGGCATCCCCATTTCAAAATTGTTTTGAAAAGAATATTGCATAAGAGACTTTCAAGAAAACTGAGGACTCCCTTGAGATCTTAATTTTTGTTAGGTAGGCTAACTCTTATCTCCATTTGAACCACCTTATCTGAATAACTTGAGGCTGTTAACATGGAAAACAGTTTCACTGGTTGCTCTGACCTTTGCAAGAAAAGTATCTGAGTTGGAAGATCTTCTGAAGGGTCAGTCTTATGTCATTTTCCACAGACACATGGTTTCCTTGAGAAATTATCCTTCTTTTATGCCTAAAGTGATATCCAAATTTTCTTTAAATCAGACTAGCAATCTGTGTTCTTTCATGTAACTTGAAATGAGGGAACAAGTATACTTCATACCTTGGAAATCCACAGACAACTCGGGTACTGCGTTGAAGAAGGGACAATTATCAAGAAGAATGGACAACCTGTGTAAAAACAGACAACTGCCAAATGGTTGTTTTGGGCTATAACCTTTTGTTCCCACCCTAACAAAACTGTTCCAGGAAATGTAGCTGGTATAAATCGCACAGAATTGTTTGTTGAATTAGAAAGAGACGTTATCAAATTGAAGTGTCTCTAATGGGATAGGGTCAGTCCTAGGACCCCTCCTGTTTGGCATATACTTCTCAGAGGTACAGGCAAGCACAGGAGGACTATGGCTGACTAAGTTCACCGACGACTGCAAACTAGGGGCTATAATTGACTCTCCGGCTGACACAGACATTCTCCAAAAGGGTCAAAATCATGGCCTCAAAGTAAATGCCAAAAAGTGCATAGTCATTCCCTTTGGAAAAAACAAAGTACCCACAAACTACCAACTAGGTGGTAGTCCCCTAAATACAGAAGATGTAATAAGGGGTCTGGGGACCCAAGTAGATAGTAATCTCTCCTTTGATAATCACATTGCCAAATCCTTCTACATGGCCCACCTTATCACAAAAGGGTTCGCATCCAGATCAAAAGAGGTAATTGTGCCCTTATACTCATCGCTCATCAGACCCATCATAGAGTACAACGCCCCATTTGGGATGTGTCTTACAAGACACCTGCAACAGCTGGAAAGACCACAGAAGTACCTCACCAAGAGGATCACTGGCCTCAAACAGATGCCCTATGCAGCTTGACTGAAGAAACTCCAGCTGTACTCGATTGTATACCGCCTACTCAGAGGTGGTCTCTGCCTGACAAACAAGGCCATGTCCAACCCAGAACTGATGGACATGCTCCACCTAAAGAAAATCTTATCCCTTTGAGCCACATGCTCTAGGGATGTAAACCTCACCACAACAATAAATAGGATGTGCTGGAGGGATAGATTCCTGTCCCAGAGACTTCTCATGCTTTGGAACAAGATTCCAATCTACATTAGGCAGAGCTCCTCGCTAACACTCTTCAAGAGAAACTTTGAGGAGTGGATGGGAAACAGAAAGTTTACCCCGGAGATCACTTCAGTGGCTCTGCTGGACAGAGGCACAGGAAACTAATCTAAGAGGGAAGCGAAAGCCAGCACATTCTGGCTAGGCTTATAAATGCCTTCAGGCAGATAGCCTAGTACCTACCTATGAACCTATTTATTTCAAAAATTGTTTGCTCATCAAAAGAGTGCCAAAGGGCTTAAGAATTACCAAGATGCCTATTGGCAGTGATTGGCAGTGATTTGCCCAGGTAGCTGTTTGGGAAGTGGATTCAGGTGAATCAGAAGATGAATATGGAATACATGGAGATTCTGATTGACCATTACAGGGAGAGAATACAGGAACTGATTGAGAACATTACGAAATGTTATTTCAAACTCAAAGAAAGTATTACAGCAGAGAATTTTGATGCTACGTTCTGCCTTATTCAAGACAAGCTCATCAATGAGAATGAAATTTTGAGAAAGAGGAAACTTGAGAATTTTGAAAGAGACTGTTTTGAATATGAAAGAGGTATGGCTTATGCAGTAAGTGATGTGGCAGAGAAGAATTCTCAAGAGAGAAGGGAAGAGAATGAAGTTCATGGTGTTCCATTTGATGGAGTGCCGGAAATAAGACGGTCTGAGAAACTGGCTCAGAAAAGTAAGAACAGTAGAAATTTTGAGCAAAAGTCTCACAGCTTTCAAAGAGAAAGAGGTAACAACATTAGATCTCCTCAGATATTTCATCCGGTGAATGTATATCAGGATACAGGCATCAGGAGCAAAACGTGGATGCAAACAGCAGCCTTTCCAGCCACAGAAAAGGAGTACTTAGGCAATCAGTTGGTCAGAAACAAAAAGGTGGAAAGGGCGAAAGAAGAGTAGAAGAAATTAAGAGGTGTGTCACCTGAAAATTGTTTTAAGATTGTGAACTTATCAAGAATACATTTAAATAATAATGTTATTCAAGTTTTAAGAAAAGGATGGACTTTTGTTCCAGCAGCAAGGGGGGATGTTTGTGATGTTACTAATTGTTTGAGGGATTATGTAAGAAAACTGAATTTGAAGTTTGTTTTTTTTTATAATGATGAATGAGCAGTATATAGCTTTTTTTAAGCCGAGTTGTTTAAACCCTTCTTTGTGACCAGAGCCGGAATCCTTCCTAAATATTACTGAAAGGCAGTTAAGAGATTTATTGAAAGAAAAGCCTAAGTATAAGTTTTATAAATTTGACAGTAGATCAAAAAGCAGCTTTGAATGAGCTTATTAACAATCATGACATTTTAATAGCCAAGGCAATGCCTTAGTTGTTCTAGACTGAGAGTTTTATAATAAGAAGGTAGAGATTATGCTGCTGGATAAAAAAAATTACAAAAAGATTTGTTTTTCTGATATCAAAAGAGCCTATGAACATATAGACTCCTTTATTGAAGTCTGGTTATGCGATGAGATGTTAAGTAATAGTGATTCAAGTTTTCTGACAGTGAATAACCTGAGAATAAGTAATCTTTTTGGGTTACCCAAGAATCACAGAGATTTAGAAGATACCCCTTTTAGGCCTATTGTGGCAAGTGGGGGATAGTAAGACTGAAGCTATGGCCATATATGTTAAGTATTTGCAGAAAGTTGTGGAGCAGAGTATTTCCTTTATTAGAGATATTTTTGATTTTAAGCATTGTTTGGGAAAAAATAGAATCAACAGATTCTAATTTTTGGTCAACATGGACATTTAGTCATTGTACACTGTGATACCCAATGATGAGGGGATGGATTATGTGAGAAGGGAGCTATTAAGCGCAAAGCTTTTCTTCAACAATGTGATTAGTTTGATTATGGAGATTATAGACGTTATCCTTAGTTGCAACTTTTTTTAATTTATTGCTCTTTTTTTAAACAGATAAATGTTGTGGCCATGGGCGCAGCCATAGCCCAGAGTTATGCAAATGTTTTTAAACATTGGGTGGGTTAGCTGCATCATGATACAAATAATGCATTAAGTAAACATTATTTAGCTAATAAATGCAGAGTTTCCTTTAAGTTTTCTGGGAAGAGGAATATATTATTAACAGTGAATTTTTTAACAATATAATATTTTACAAGCATTTTATTGATATTTTTTTAGATTGGAGAGGTGATCTGAACAGTTTATGGTTATTTATTGATCATGTTAATACTGTCTGTGCGTATGTAAATTTATGCTGTTTAATGATCTTAAAATGCATTTTGTAGATGTAGAAGTTTACAGAAATGTTAATAAGTTGGAAACTAAATTTTATAAGAAGGAAATACAAAATAATGCTTATGTAAGTTATAACAGCATGAATCCAAAATATATTAAAATAATATAGTTAGGGGACAATTGATGAGGGTCAGTAGGTTAACTGACAATGAAAATGAGTTCCAAATTGAAGGGAACAAGTTATGTTATAAGATTTCGGCAAAGGGTATCCTGAAGAATTTGTGAAAAATGGATTAGAAGAAATTATCAATAAAAGAAAAATAGGTCCTGTAGCAGCTAATATAGTTGATAAAGAAGAAAATAAAAATAGAAATAATAATAATTTTAAGACAGGAATGGTTATGCTCTCTAGATGAGGAAATTTATAAAAATATAATTAGAGAGAATTGGAAAATTCTAAGAAATAGTTTTACTGAGATCAGAAGAATAGTAAGGGAACTACCTGTCTTTGTTAACAAAAGAGGAAGAAATTTAAAAGATATGTTTCAATCAAAATTAGGCCATGCTTATAACGATATGAAAAGTAGTAAAAGAGGGATGTTTAAATGCTTTAACTGTAAATATTGTCAATATTTGAAAGCAGATGCAGGCGAAGTTCTTATCAAAGCTTGGAGAAGTAACATCCCTGGGTGCTTCACTTGCAAATCAAAGTTTGTAGTTTATTTAGTTATTTGTTTATCTTGCCCTGCATATGATGTAGGTAGGACCACTAGAGGATTGCACCACAGAATATATGAACAAGTCACCAAATATGACACCAACAAAGAAAGATAAAATACAGATATGACAAACCAGCATCCACAAAAATTATTTATTATCCTCTGGCGCCGTATTTGTAATATATGAACAAGTGCATGCTGTACGAAACAGGGGCTATAAACAATGCATTGAGTAACCATTATTCAGCTAATAAATACAGAGTGTAATGCAGAGTATACTTTAAGTTTTTAGTTTTAGATCCAAGTTAAAGATCTTACTAACAGGTTTGATGCTGAAGGTGAGTTGGACTGGAGAGAGTATTGCTGGCAATTAAGATTGGATGCTGCCGCCCTCCAGGGTTAAATGACAAAGAGAATTTTAAGAGCTTTTCAAAAAAGAAAAAAACTTAAGCATTAATTATTAAGTTTTTAATTGATATGAGAAGTTTTATCAGTCATGTGATAGGGATCTACTTCAGTTGATCGACCTTCTGAAATGCTGAACGTCATATGGCCGAGACCGTATGACTGATATTTCGAAAGGTCAAAACTAAATAAAAAAAAAAAAAACAATGTTTTTTTTTAGGGGCAAGCCGCCCTGCACACGCCACACCCCGTGCTAATTAAATATACCAACTACAAGATCACACTACATGGAGGAAAATGGCAAATTTCTCATTCTGCAGTGTACTGAGATCTCGATTCACACTGTTCAACCTACTTAAATGTCAGTCATGTGGTCTCGGCCATATGACGTTCGGCATTTCAGAAGGTCGATCAACTGAAGGGGATCCTGTGATAGATATTTAAAGGTTTGAGTGTATTGAATTAATTCAGTATGAAGAAGTCTTGTTTAAGACTAAAGTGCTTCCTGAAGGTGTTTTACTCATTTTTATTAAATACAAGTCTGAAGTTATTGTTTTTTTGTTTTTTGTTTTTATTTTTATTTTGTTTTCTATGGCCAGAGTGTTTCATTGTGTTTATATATACGATTATAAAGTATTTATGTTTATAATGGCAAAAAGAGTGCCAAAACTGATGCCAAAACTGAGATATTGAACAGTGTGCTTTTTGCAGGGGAGGCAAACATTTGACAACATTAATAGAACAATGATGATCCAGAGGGAAGCAGAATGTAAGAAAATACCACTGCTGTTGGTAGGTCTCAATGCAGAGAAAGCATTCGACAGAGTAACCTGGGATTTTGTGATTAGGGTAACGAAATGCATTTCCTGATTCAATAATAAGGTTAATAGAAGAACATATGAAGGATCAGAGAGAAAAAATAAAGTAGAAAGGTCCCTGTCTAATAAATTGTATCTGAACAGAGGAACCAGGCAGGAGTGTCTTCTTTCCCCTTTGTTATTTACATTATATTTAGAACTGTTAGCAAAAAAAATAAATAAGAGAGTCAGGAATTCAAGGATATAATTGGTATGGTGTTCAAGAAAAGTTAGCTTTATTTGCAGATTATATTATTTTGTACTTGTGGAAGCATAAAAGAACATCTCAGGATATTATTTTGTACCCGGTGGAACCATAAAAGTACATCTCAGTGTTATGGAATATTCTGAGACAGTTCTGCATTTTTTGGGATATAAAAGTAATGAAGATAAAACAAAGGCTATAGCTATTAGCTATGAACCCACACATGAATTGGTCCAGCAATACCCATATTTATCAGTGTGATGATAGGAGGTACTGCTAGCCATGCCAGGAGAAATAGGGCAATGGATTTGTAACATATGCCAGCACAGCTAGCTGGAATTTTGTAAATAATTATATGTCATTTGTATATAAAACTAATTTGTACAGATGCTTGTGCTTAAAATATATTTGTGAAGTTGCTTGGCTTGAAATCTATTAATAGTGTGCCTTGCTGGAAGGAAAAGAGATATACATGCATTATTGTAACTGAATGACCTGAGACATACCTCCCTGGACTACATGAAAAGTGACATGGAAGAGCTGTCCGATCTTGTAGCCCAGGCAGGTATGACCCTAGCCCTGAGTAGCATCCTGCCATTGCCCTGAATTATATTGCAGTACAAGGACAAAATGATTGACTTCAACAATTGGCTAAGCTTCTGGTGTCATTCTAAGGGGATCCAATATCTGTCTGCCTGAGACGACATGGTCGATAGACCACGATACTTTGCCAGAGATGGCCTGCACCTGTCACCCCTGGGATTCCAGATACTGGCTAAGGCTCTTGCTGCCCCTATAGTGCCTTTTTAGGCAAGGTTCAAATGACAAATTCACCTCCGTAACAGGAACAGGCAAGCAAAAACTGAGGGAAATGCTACTCAATGCTAGAAGTCTAAATCTCAATATGCACTCCCTCGAGGCACTCCTTAAAATGGAGAACATCGATATCTGTGCAGTGACTGAGACTTAGTTCAAGGCTCCAGAGAGCACCCCTGCATTACCAGGCTATAACTTAACTCATACCACACTTTTCGGCCACCCAACCTGGACCGGAACACCAAAGGTGGAGGTGTGTCCATATTCATTAAGGATATCCACACCTCCAGGCTAGTTGCTCAGCATAATGCATCCGAGGTTATCCAAGTGCAACTAACTCTGTGCAAAACAGCAATCCAAATTATAGATTGCTACAGATCCCCTACCATGCCCCAGGATTCCCACTCCTCTTTTCTTGACATACTGGAAAATATTAGGATTCAACCAAACACCCTAATAATGGGCGATTTCAACTACCCCCACCATTAACCAGGAAAACTACTCATGTACCAACTCCTTCACTCAGTGCTCCCTGGAATTCAAAAATTCCAATGCCCTGGATCAATTTACCCACACCCACACCAGGGGCAACAATATCTTAGACCTAGTCATTATCAACATGAGTGACCGGTGTTCCACACATGTAGTCAACTCCTCATTGGTCAGATCCGACCATAAGCTACTCACCCTAGATAGCCACATCCCACCCTCACTCCCCATTAAGGAAACCACAGTAAAATATTTCTCCAAAGACAACTTCGTGCTTCTTAAGACAGAAGTGGCGAACTTCATGACACCCATAGGTTCATAGGTAGGTACTAGGCTCTCTGCCCGAGGGCATTTATAAGCCTAGCCAGAGTGTGTCAGCTTTTGCCACCCCATTGATTAATTAACTGAGCCTCTGTCAAGAAGAGCCAATGAAGTGATCCCAGGGGTGTATTTTCTGTTACCCATCCACTCGTCAAGGTTTCTCTTGAAGAGTGTTAGTGAGGGGCTCTGCCTAATGTAGTTAGGAATTTTGTTCCAAAGCATGAGGAGTCTCTGTGTCAGGAATCTATCCCTCCAGCATGTTCTATTTATTGTTCTGGCGATGTTTAGCTCACTGGAGCAAGTGGCTTGCAGTGACTTGGATTTCTTTAGGTGGAACATGTCCATCAATTCTGAGTTCAACATGGCTTTTTAAGTCATGCAGAGATCACCTCTGAGTAAGGGATATGTGACTGGGTACAGCTGGAGTTTTTCCAGTCTATATACACTATAACCACTATAACCTCTTTATTTCTAGACGTGAACCCTTTAGTAATTAGATGGGCTACATAGAAGGATTTCCTAACTACTTTGGCAATATGATTGTCAAAGGAGAGATTACTATCTACCTGGGTCCCCAGATCTCTTATTACCTCTTCTGTATTAAGGGGGCTGCCACCTATGTGGTAATTCATGAGTGTTTTGTTTTTTCCAAACAGGATGAATGTGCATTTTTTGGCATTTAGCTTGAGACCATGACTTTGACACCAGGTGTCCGTCTCAGTAAGGCCCTTTTGGAGAATGTCCGTGTCAGCCGGAGAGTCAGTTATGGCTCCCAGTTTGCAGTCATCGGCGAACTGCAGATGGACAATACAGTTATGACTGTTGAATCCTACACAAATGCACTCTATAAGCACTTACACGTGTGCATGGATTGTGCTATCCCAAACAGAACCAAGATGCTATCCTCCAAAAAAGGAAGCCAATCTGGTGGTCCCCTGCCATAAACAAACTCTACAACAGAAGGAATAAACTATTGCAAAAGAGAGTAAAATCCATGAGTGGAGGAGCTTCCTGGTCAGTAAGAAGCTGAGACCTTTATAATATCCTCCAAAGTTAGCTGCAAAAACAAAATCACCACTGATTCTAGGGACAACCAGAAAGCATTCTATAGCTATGTCAAGAATCTCAATGGCAACACCCAGATCTGCTCTGAGTTACAGCACAATGGCATGAAAATTACAGAACCAACTGATATTGCCAACATCCTGGCAGATAGGTTCAGTTCTAATTTTACCCCCCTCTCACCCCCTAAAGGGCCCATATCTATACAGGAAGAATGCAGAGTCCCTGTAATCACAACTATGCAGGTAAAAGCTGCACTCTCTAAAGCCAAAAACACAGCATCCATGGGACCGGACAAAAAATCCCAGGCTGCGTTTTACACAAACTTCAGAACGAACTGGCTCCCCACCTAAACACCATGTTCAGTCATAGCCTGACGTCAGGCTTTGTACCCTCTGAATGGTGCACATCAACAGTTATCCCGCTCCACAAAGGGGGAGCCACCACTGATCCCAGGAACTATCGGCCTATTAGCCTGATGAGCCTGGTCTGTAAGGCCATGGAACGTAGTATCATGGAACTCATAAACAAAGACATTGGTAACCTCCAAACTCTGGACCCCACCCAGTTCGGGTTTGTGAAAGGCAGATCATGCCTCCTGAACCGAATCAACTTCTTTGAGGCAGTCACCAAAGCTGTAGATGAGGGTAAGGTGGTTCACACAGCCTATCTTGACCTCACCAAGGCTTTCAACACCATCCCCATTCTGGAATTATAGCTAAACTCACTAAACTAGGTATAAATCCCTACGTCACAAGATGGGTTGCCAACTGGCTCACTGACAGAACCCACACTGTAAAACTTGCAGACTCCAAATCTGACTTCAAACCAATGACAAGTGGAATACCACAGGGTTCAATCCTGGGATCTCTCCTGTTTGGTATCTACTTCTCTGAAGTACAGGCTAACACAGAAGGCTTTTTGCTAATGAAGTTTGCAGATGACTACAAACTAGGAGCCATAGTCGAGTCCCCAAATGATGTGGACATCCTACAGAAGGGCCTCACTGAGACAGATACCTGGTGTCAGAGCCATGGCCTCAAGCTCAATGCCAAAAAGTGCATTCTCATCCCCTTTGGTAAAAACTCTGTACCCATAAACTACCACATAGGCAGCAGTCTACTTAACACTGTATTTGTGATAAAAGACCTTGGGACCCAGGTGGACAGTAGTCTCTCCTTTGATAATCACATCGCCACAGTAGTCAGGAAATCCTTCTACGTGGCACACCTCATCACAAAAAGGTTCTCATGTAGAAAAAAGAGGTCATTGTTCCCCTCTACTCGACACTCATTAGACCCTTTATAGAGTGCAATGCCCCTTTTGGAATGTACCTCACAAGGCATCTGCAGGAGCTGGAAAGGCTACAGAACTACCTCACAAAGAGGATTACTGGCCTCAAACAGATGCCCTACACTGACTGTTTAAAAAAACTCCAGCTTTACTCCATAGCATACCGCCTACTCCGAAGTAATCTCTGCCTAACATATAAAGCTATGTCAAACCCAGAGCTGTTGGACATGCTACACCTAAAGAAATCCCAATCCCTCCGAGCTACACACTCTAGGGACCTAAACCTTGTCACCACAATAAACAGGACATGCTGGAGGGATGGATTCCTGTCCCAGAGACTTTTCACACTCTGGAACAAGCTACCCATCTATGTCAAGCAAAGTTCCTCATTAGCACTCTTCAAGAAAAATCATGATGAGTGGATGGGAAATAGGAAATACACCCCTGAGATCACTTCTGTGGCTCTGCTCGACAGAGGCACATGAAAATAACTTTATTGGGTTGCATAAGCCAGGAAACCTTGTTGGCTAGGCTTACTTCGGCCCCTGGGCCGATAGCCTAGTACCTACCTATGAAACTGTGAACATTGTAACAGCATATACTGGAAGTGAAGAGCTTAATCTTCATCCACCTGACTTTGTAAAATATTCTTGAAGTTAAATTAAATTAAATTACTTTATGGGTTAAGCCATAAAGATATTATCCCCCAGTTTTGAATGGAGCCAGAGAACCAATGTCTGTGCTAGAGAATAGGTTGTAGCTCTTGTAGAAAGAGTGGCTTGGTTTCATGGTTTTATGTCTTCCAGCAGCTGCACCACATCTGAACAAAGCTCTGTCTGTGAGTATGGCAACACATAGGTGCTAAAACCCTGTCAGCTTCTAGTGATGGGGGATTATGCAGGAAACAGAGTCAGATGACCAGATGTGTATGATGTCACTAAGTACAGAAATTATGTTTTAATATTAGAGGAGACTTAAGTATGAGCAGCATTCTGTATGCTGTGTTGGATCTGACAAAAAGGACCAGTCACCCACCTTGCCTTGCTCTTTTCAGTAAAGTATGAACAGTAATTCTTTAAGTCAATCAGTATTATATAGTGAGATTAGCTAAATATTGTTTTTCTGTAACAATGTGAAACCTTCCATCTGTGTTATTTTTAATATTCCCTGTGAGTGAAGCTCTGATGATCTGATGTTATCCTCGTCACCATTCATCATATATGGGTCTAGGATCCGACATCGGATCCCAGCCAGCACACTAGACAACAGCTTAGCTCAAGCTCCTCCTCTCCCATAATGCTCTGCTGCCCTGTAACCCTTCAGATCTTGTTTTTCGCTTTATTCGATCAGGTGCAGATAGCTCAGCTCCTCATAATTTTTCTGTACTAAATGAAAGAGGGGCACTGACCACAACTCTGATATGTGATATAAAACAATAAGTATCTTGTTCTCTTGCTTATTTTTTACTAGTTATTGCTTATGCTTACAATTTATTGCACTTTTTATTGTCTGCTGCCTATTTTTTTTTACTGTATTTTATAGCTATAAACTAATCTGCACTGATGTTCTTCATCTCACATTGCTGCAGTCCTTACACTTGGGTAGTCCGCTGTCCTCGGTCGGCCCGAATATCAAAGTATTAGGCTGACGTCGGTCAAGGCGCTTAAGACTGACATCAGGACGTCAGGGTACAAATGCGCATGACCGACGTCATATCCTCAGTCTTTTTTGCCGCATGGTCCGATGCAGAAGCAGCGTTGCAAGTGCCGTTCGGCGTTCTGAAATTTTTCGAATTCGGAGTTTCAGACCGAGTCAAAGTTGGCTAAGTACCCCGTTGGGGAATATTTTAGTTTTTCTTGCCTCAGTGGTTTACCGGATGTCAGAAAAAGTGAATAACTGTATTTCTTGTGGGAAACAGATACCGCATAGGGACTATCATACTTTGTGTATTCCTTGTTTGGGGCCTGAGCACGACGTTGTTGGGTGTCGCTTTTGTGCTAGGTTCAATAAGCGCACTATTAGGCGAAGGTTAGATTGTGCCAGGTTGGTCTTGAAGCGGTGCAATTATAATATGCCGCCGGATGCTCCGGCGCCCGCTTCAAGAAGCGCAAAGACAAAGCAGCTAAACCCAGGCAAGAAGAGTCGTCCGTGCGGACGCCGGTTCTTTAGAGGCGTCAGTGGAATCGGTGGTTCCGGAGGCTTCTCTGGAGTCCCAGGGGGAGACTTTGATATTGCAGGATGTGGCCTCTCAGGAGGCAGGTCAGGCTGAAGGGGCTTCTCAGGTTACTGTACTCCCCTCTCTTCCTAGGGTGGTTAGGCCCTCTCCTTCTGTTTCCAAGGCTTCTCCCAGAGGCAGGCCAGGTTTAGCTTCTGTTGGTGTCACTCCTAGTTCATCAGGATCTGTGCCCAAGAAGCACATGCTTAAAATGGCAGAAGATTTAATTACTTTGATTAGAGGTTCTTTGCCCCCACCTGATAAGAGGCCTAGGGTGGAACCAGAGTTGGGGAGTTTTGAGCAGGCTTCGGATGTTTCAGAGTCTTGGCTGAAGACTTGCAGGAGTATTCTCCTTATTCTGATTCTGATGTAGATGATTCTACTCCTTCTGCTTCTCCTCCAGAGGATTTTTCTTTTCAGAGCCTCTTCATTCCATCAGGCTACATTTTAGGTGGGAGGGTCAGGACTTCTCTGATTCCAGGAAAAGGCTTAGGGAATTTTTGCTTTTACCCCAGCATAGGCCTTTGGCTATACCACCTGTTCTGGATGTGGTGGAAGATGTGTTTGCAGAGGCTTCACTTAATCCTGATTCTTTGCCTCCTGCTCCTGTTAAACCGGATAGGTATTACAGGGTGCCTGAGGCTCATAAATATCTTTATAAGAGTCCTAGGGCGGACCCAGAAACTGTTAGTCAGGGACCTAAGGGTGTCAAGGCCTCTGTTGTAAAAAATCCGGTTCCTCCAGATAAAGAGGCCAGAGCTTTGGATAGATAGGGAAAGAAAGTCTATACTTCTTCCACCTTGGCTATGAGGGCTTTGAATTGCCAGTTTTACATGTTGAAATATCAGAACTATCTTCGTTCTCAATTGAAGTCTAAGGTAGATGCTCTGGCGGAAGGCATTGAGTGTAAAGAATTACAAGATTTGGTACACATCTCTGAACAGGTGGGTAAGCATTCTTTACAATGTGGTTTTGATGCTGTACAGGCCTCGTCTAGGGTGGCTGCCACTGGGTTAGTTCTTCGCAGGCACGCCTGGCTGAGGGATCAGAATTTATCTGACCATGTTAAGACAAGGATTTTGGATGCTCCTTTACAGTCTGATGTGTTGTTTGGTTCACCTGTGGAGTCAGTCTTGAAGAAAATGGAAGACAAGGCTAAGTCTATGCAGGCTGTTAAAGATTTTTTGCAAGCTCAGCCTCCGAAGTTTAGTAGGAATTGGCCTGCTAAGGGGTGGACGTACCCTTCTTATGATTCACAGTCTAGGGGTAGATCTAGACGTGGTAGGGGCAGAGCTCACAGCTCCTTCAGACCTAGAACAGGGAGTTCACCTGCACAATCTTCGGGTGAGGGCAGGGGCCAATCCTTTCGTAAACAGGCCCAATGACCTACCTTTTCAGCTGCCAGATCCTTCTTGCCTGGCAGCACCTTTGGGAGGAAGGTTGGCACTCTTCAAGGAAAATTGGAGTTTGATTACCCAAGACAGATGGGTATTGGATATCATACACCAAGGTTACAAGTTTTATTTCCATACCTTGCCTCCTTTCAAAGGCATGCCGGACGTTCCTCCTCAGCAGAGACTAGAGGCTCACAAACAAATTTCTCTGCTGCTTCAAATAGGGGCAATACAACCGGTCCCTCTGCCAGAAGTGGGCCTAGGATTTTATTCTCGCCTGTTCCTAGTACCAAAGAAGGGGAACACGTGGAGACCAATTTTGGATTTATCTATCCTCAACACTTATCTGGACATTCCCAAGTTCAAAATGTTGACGTTACAACAGCTTTTACCTCTGCTGGGCAAAGGTCACTGGATGGTGACTCTGGATCTCAAGGAGGCTTACCTTCATGTTCCTATCAGGCTAAGTTGCAGGAAGTATCTGCGTTTTCGGGCTGGGACTTCTCATTATCAGTTCTCTGCATTGCCCTTTGGCTTATCTACTGCGCCCAGAGTGTTCACGAAGGTTCTGGCTCCAGTGATAGCTTTCTTCAGGCTAAGAGGAATACAGATCTATCCTTATTTGGACGATTGCCTGATTCTGGCCCAAGGAAGGCGAACTTCTTCATCATTTACAATATGTGATAGCAGTGCTAAGATGCCTGGGGTATTCTGTGAACGAAATAAAGTCCAGTCTAGTACCCTCTCAGGACATGTGCTTTCTGGGTGTGAGACTGAATACAGCATCCCAGATGGCCTTTTGACCCCGGACAAACAAAAGAATCTTTCTCTTTACTTCCATCAATTGTCTCATCAGTCCAGGCTGACTGCAAGGACAGTCCTTCAAGCCTTGGGGTTCATGGCATCTTGTATTCTGGTGCTTCCCAATGCCAAACTGCATATGAGGAAGCTACAATGGTATCTCAAAATGTATGGACACAGCACTGCCAAGATATGGACACTGTCATTCAGATAATACCTTGCATTCAAATGGAATTTTTGTGGTGGGCTCAGGAATGTCACCTAAACAAGGGACTCTCTGTGACCCGGCCAGAGGCGAGTCAGATTCTAACGACAGATGCCTCAGACAAAGCTTGGGGAGCTCATCTAAATGGAAAGTGGGTACAAGACATGTGGCCTTCCAGACTTCAACATCTACATATCAACTTGAAGGAGATGTTAGCAGTCCAGTTTGCATTAATAGCTTTCAAGGATTTACTTCTTCCAGGACAGGTGTTGGTTCTAACAGACAACACAACTGTCATGTGGTACATCAACAAGCAAGGGGGAACACATTCTTATCCTCTATGCAGACAAGCAATGATTTTGTGGGAGACTGCTCTCAGTTTACAGCTAAATCTTCAGGCAAGGTTTCTGCCGGGAGCACAGAACTCCTTAGCAGATGTGTTGAGCAGGCGAATTATGGATCCCCACGAGTGGAAATTGGATCCTCATGTATTTCAGAAATTGACAGTGTTATGGGGAACTCCAGACATAGATCTGTTCGCTTCTCCACTAAACTACCAGCTGCCAAAGTTTTGCACAAAAGGTTTCATCCCACAGCTTGGAAAGTGGATGCTCTTTCTTTCAATTGGAGCAATCTTCATGTGTATGCCTTTCCACCTCTGCCTCTCCTCCCAAAGGTACTCCTAAAGGTCAGACAGGACAAGCCAAAGATGATTTTAATAGCTCCAGATTGGCCTCGACAGCACTGGTACCCATTACTGAGAAGTCTGGTACGGAGCCTCCATGGCCTTTGCCTTCGATTCCACACCTGCTGTCTCAGGAGAACAGTCATTTACTCAATGTCAAACTTCACTCTCTTCACCTAACAGCCTGGCATATTCTGTTTTAAACCCTGGAGGGTCTCAGCTTCCACAGCAAGTTTTGAATGTTATTTTGGAGGCCAGAAGGCCTAGTACAAGGAAAGTGTACGCAGATAAATGGAAGAGATTTTTATTTTGGAGTGCAGCAAAGGAATTTGATGTTTCTAAGCCTAATTTAAGTGTGGCTCTTCAATAGCTTGCTGAGTTACTGGACAAAGGTTTGTCCTTCTCTTCTATTAAGGTTCATGCTGCAGCGATTTCTGCTCACTATGACTGTGACCCACCATTGTTTTCTCATCCTTTGTTTAAGCAATTCCTTAGAGGGGCAAAGAATATAAGACCCCCACGTAGAGCTCCTACTCCTGCTTGGGATCTCAATTTTGTGTTGGAGAAACTCACTCTACAACCTTTTGAGCCTGCAGCTACTGCCGAGTTGAAATATTTATCATGGAAGACTGCTTTTTTGTTGGCCATTACCTCTGCGAGAAGGGTTTCTGAATTACAGGCCCTTATGGCGGTTGAGCCTTTCTTAATTTTCCATAAGGATAGGGTATCTTTACGTACTAATCCTTCCTTTATGCCTAAAGTGGTTTCTAGTGTCGCTTTAAACCAAACTATTCATTTGCCTACTTTTTATGCAAACCCCCAAAATAAAGGGGAAAAGATTTTGCACACTTTGGATATACACAGGCAGTTGCGATATTATTTGAGCAGAACTAAAGGGTTCAGGCAGTCTCAGCAGTTATTTGTTTCTTTTGCTTTGGGTTCTCAGGGCAAGCCGGTGTCAAAACAAACTATTTCTAAGTGGATTGGGTTTTGTATTGCTTTCTGTTATTCCCATCATGGTAAGGAGATTCCAGCTGGGATTAGGCCTCATTCCACTAGGGCTACTGCCACTTCTACAGCTTTTTAAGGGGGTGGCAACTAAAGATATTTTGGAGGCAGCTACTTGGAGTTCAGTGCATACTTTCTCTAAGCATTACCACCTTCCACTTTACTCTAAATCTAGGGCTGGTTTTGCCACTGCAATTTTACAGGGCATTTTGGCAGCTCCTACTGCTTTATAGTTTTGCCATCCTCCCTTACCTCTGCTTTGGGATTCTACCCAAGTGTAAGGACTGCAGCAATGTGAGATGAAGAACATAGTACAGTTTTGTACCTACCATAAATGTAGATGCTCAAGATCCACATTGCTGCAGTCCAATTTACCTCCCTCCTTCCCTCTGTAGTTAGAGGCGGTTGTGTGGTTTGGGTTGTGAATATTGTGGATATTGTATATATTGTACATATGATTAGTGCAAGGGTGGTTGGTTGTTTTTTGCTGTCTTTTGGTTTTGACCTTTCTTTTTAGGGTCTTCTGACATCTGGGGCAAGAAAAGACTGAGGATATGACGTCGGTCATGCGCATTTGTACCCTGACGTCCTGATGTCAGTCTTAAGCGCCTTGACCGACGTCAGCCTAATACTTTGATATTCGGGCCGACCGAGGACAGCGGACTACCCAAGTGTAAGGACTGCAGCAATGTGGATCTTCGAACATCTACATATATGGTAGGTACAAAACTGTACTTTCTACTGCCTTACTGGGCTTTTTAAATCACTTTTGTTACTGCCTCACTTTTTGTAAAACTTTTTAGCTAGTTTCACTGTGTGAAAGGTGTTAGTTGGAAATGTTCTTCTTTTGTTAAGCATCTGTTTGTTCTGTTTTTCTTGTCAAGGAGTGTATCATATAACTGATTTGTTTGCAGTTAAAAGTATTCTCTAGAGTCTATTTGCTCCTTTTTCTTTCTGTTTAAAACTTTAATTTAGTGTCTCACTGCTGTTTTCCTGCTGGGATAAACATTTCTGTAGTGTTTTCTGCCTAAAATAGTGCAGCTAGTAGCTGTAGCATTGTCCATTTTCAGGATGTCTGTCTTTGGACCTAGTTGTTTGCAGTGGCTGTGTGTTCTGATCAGATTTTCCAGGCCATCTTGGTTTAGCAAAAGCCATTTTCCACTTTAGTGTGAGTACAGTGTTGATGGTCAATGGCTGGTTAGGGTTGTCTGGTCTAGGGCTTGGAGTAAGCACCTCATTGTTCTTTTGAGCTTTTATAGGTTCATAGGTTGGTACTAGGCTATCTGCCCGAAGGCATATATTAGCCCAGCCACGTTGTGCGGTATTCACCACCCCTTTAGTAGTTCCCTAGACCCTTGTACTAGCAACTAGTACCCTTGGCCCTTATCTAGTAGTGCTGTTGGTGTGATCCCCGGTGTGAACTTTCTGTTACCCATCCACTCATCAAGATTCCTCTTGAAGAGTGATAGTGAGGGGCTCTGTCTTATGTAGATCGGGACCCTGTTCCATAGTAAGGGAAGTCTCTGCAAAGGGAATCTGTCCCTCCAGCATGTTCTATTCATTGTTGTGTTGAGGTTTATATCCCTAGAGCGTGTAGCTCGAGTAGATTTGGTTTTGCTAAGATGGAGCATGTTCAACAATTCTGGGCTGGACATGGCTCTGTACGTTAGACAGAGATCGCCTCTGAGAAAGCGGTATGCAACAGAGAACAGTCTTAGCTTTTTCAGTCGTGCTGCATAGGGCAACTGTTTGAGGCCAGTAATCCTCTTGGTTAGGTACCTCTGTGATCTCTCCAGCTGCTGGAGATGTCTAGCCAGGTACATTCAAATTGGTGCATTGTACTCAATAATGGGTCTGATGAGGGAAGAGTAGAGGGGCACCATTACATCCTTAGATCTTGATGTGAACCCTTTCATGATCAGATGGGTCACATAGAAGGATTTTCTAACCACTTTGGCAACATGGTTATCAAAGGAAAGCTGACTATCTACTTGGGTCCCTAGATCTCTTATTTCTTCAGATTTCAGGGGATTACCTCCTATGTTGTAGTTTGTGAGTACTCTGTTTTTTCCAAAGGGGATTACTACGCATTTTGTTGCATTTAGCTTGAGACCATGGCTTTGACACCATGCATCAGTCTCATTTAGGCCCTTCTGGAGGATCTCCATGTCGGCCGGAGACTCTATTATAGCACCCAGTTTGCAGTCGTCCGCAAACTTAGTCAGCCACAGCCCTTCCGTGCTTGCCTGTACTTCTGAGAAGTATATGCCAAACAGGAGGGGCCCCGGGACAGAGCCCTGAGGCACACCCCTCATTACTGGTCTGGATTCGGACATAGATCCCGCTACTCTTACTTTATGGGATCTGTCTGAGAGCCAGTTTGCGACCCATCTTGTGATGTAAGGGTTTATGCCCAGGCTGGTGAGCTTATTAATAATACCTGAATGGGGAATGGTGTCAAATGCTTTAGCAAGGTCAAGGTAAGCCATGTGTACCTCCTTTCCCTTATCTATAGCCTGAGTAACTGTCTCAAAGAAATCCACCAGGTTCAGGAGGCATGATCTGCCCTTGATAAAGCCGAACTGTGCGGGGTCCAGCGACTGGAGGTTCCCAATCTCTCCATTTATGAGTTCCATAGTCTTTCGCTCCATAGCCTTACAGATCAGACTGGTCATGCTTATTGGTCGGTAGTTCCCAGGGTCAGTTGTGGCCCCACCCTTGTGTAGCGGGACCACAGTTGCCGTGCGCCATTCTATGGGCACATATCCTGTGGAGAGGCTGAGACTGAACAGGGTATTAAGATGCAGGGTTAATTCCTTTTGGAGCTCACGTATGACACAGCCTGGGGCACCATCTGGTCCCATGGAGGCAGTGTTTTTAGCTTTAGATAGAGCCTTGTTAACCAAAGTATCAGTAATAATTGGACTTACACAATCCCCTGGAATGGTAATAGGCCCTGTAGGTGGTGGTGGGGGGGGGGGGGGGTTGCACTGAACCTGTCAGCCAAGATGCTGGCAATGTCAGAAGGATCAGTGTATTTTGTTCCATTTTGTACTAGCTCAGAACAGACCTGAGCGTTGCCATTTAGGTTTTTGATGTAGCCATAGAAGGCCTTATAGTTATCCTTGGCATCCTTCTTTTCAAAATTAGCTTTAGTTGACTTGATGAGGGCCCTCAATTTCTTACTAATGCTGATCAGGGATGATTTTTCCTCCTTTTATTGTAAAGTTTGCTTATGGCCGGGGTCTACCAGACTGATTTATTCTTGATTGAGGAAGGAGTCTTGGTTTTATTTGGGATACCACGGTCCATGCAATCCTGAAGATGCATATATAGTACCTTGGTACAGGATTCCGCATCCTGGATATCATTATCCTTCTACAAGGGAATAGTGAAGCTTTCCACTTCGGATGCAAGTAGTTTGAAGTTTGCTTTGGAAAGGTTTTTGACTATGGTTTCTTTGACTGGGGGAGGTGGAGGGGTGAGGATGTCCAGGGTTATCAGTTTGTGGTCAGATCTGACCAAGGAGGGAGTGATAACGGGTGTGGTACAATGGGCGCCCATATTTGTGATGATTAAATCCAATATGTTGTCCCTCTAGTGGGGGAACATACTAGTTGTTCAAGGGCATTTGAATTTATAAATTCTATGAATCGCTGAGCATAGGAGTTGGAACATTGGTAATTCACCCAGTCTATACCAGGGTAGTTGAAATCACCCAAGATTATGGTGTTGGGTAGGACCTTTATATTTTCCAATGTCTCAAGGAATGCAGAGTGAGCATCTTGGGACATGGTGGGCGATCTATAACCGGCTACGACTTGAAATGTGGTTTTGCCTGCTGATAGTTGCGCATGGATGATCTCTGGGGCATCATGCTGCGCTACTAACCTGGAGATATGGGTATCCTTGATGAATATGGATACACCTCTGCCCTTTGTACTGCGATTTGGTAACTGAGGCCGGAAGGTATGATATGAATTGTAACTTGGCAGTGCTGGGGTGCTCTCTTGAGCCTTGAACCAGGTTTCCGTCACTGCACAAACATTGATTTTCTCCATGCTGAGGAGAGCCTCGAGTGTGTGCATTTTGAGGTTGAGACTTCTGGCGTTGAGTAGCATTACCCTTAGTTTTTGGTTACCTGTGCTGGTTACGGTGGTTGGTTTGTCGTTTGAGCCTTGCCTAAAAAAGGCACTATGGGGCTGGCAATAGCCTTGGCCAGTATTTGAAAACCTAGGGGTGACAGGTGCAACCCATCTCTGGCAAAACAGCGAGGCTTGTCTATCATGTCATCCCAGGCAGACAGACACTGGATCCCCTTAGAATGACACCAGAAGAGCCAATTGTTGAAATTGATCATTTTGTCTTTGTATTGTGGTATCATTCGAGGTGAAGGTAGTATGCTACTCAAGGTCAGGGTCATACCAGTTTGGGCTACATGATCAGAGAGCTCCTCAATGCCTCTTTTCATGTAGTCCAGGGAGGTACGTCTTAGATCATTCACACCAACATGTACAATGACAGCATCATACTTGTACTTGTTCTGGAGTGACCTAAGTGCCTGTGTTATGTGGCAGATCCGAGCACCCGACAGGCAGCTGACAGTAACCTTCTCCTTGTTCAGCCTGGTGAGTGGAACATCCATGTGCCTTACTATAGAGTCTCCTATTACTAGCGTGTTAGGTATGGTGTTTTGCCTTAAGGGCTGTTGTGAGGCACACTGCTGAGGTGAATTATGTGTTTTCTGGCTTGTGTTTGGGGGTGCAGGTTGCTTGCTTGTCTGCTTTGGAGGGCACTGTTTCTTTTTCAGATTGGTACCTAGTGCCTCCAAATATGTTTTTGTGTATTTATGCGTATGTTTTGCCGGTGCTTGTTTTGTAGATTCATGTGTGACAGGTGGTGTGATGCAAGTGTGCCCCTTATCCTCTTGACTGTCTGTTACAGTCATGGGTTGAGAGCGCTTAGCCTCCAGTCTGGCTATGTATTTGCATCTCTCACAAGTGTTTGTGTCTAGAGGTAAGAGGAGAGGGTTGTCTGTATACATGAGGCAGTTGTGACATTGCCTCAGGATGCCCAATTCCACCAGATGAACTGGAGAGTACACCTGAAGCTGACCTCTAGACATGCTTTGAAGAGTAAATTGAACTTAAGTCCTGCAGACGATCAATTTTTTTAAGTTGTTTCAGGTTTCAACCTTCTGTTACTTAAGAAGTTACCTTGTGAGTGTTTCTGCCATTTCACACTGAGCTAAACAGAGGAGGGACACTGACCACAACTCTGATATGTATTATAAAACAATAAGTATCCTGTTTTCTTGCTTATTTTTTACAAGATGTTCTTCGTTTTCCATTGCTGCAGTCCTTACTATAGGGTATAGTCCGCATCCAGTCGACCCGAATACCAGAGTATAAGGCTGACGTCGGTCAGGGCGCATTAGACTGACGTCAGTACGTCAGGGTACTAATGCGCATGACCGGCGTCATATCCTCAGTCTTTTTTGCCGCGTGGTCCGATGCAGAAGCAGTTTTGCGAGTGCAGGTTGGCGTTCTGAGATATTTCCGAAACCGGAGTTTCAGACCGAATCAGAGTTGGCTAAGTACCCGTTGGGAACATTTTGTTTTTCTTGCCTCAGTATTCAACCGGATGTCAGAAAAAGTGAATAACTGTATTTCTTGTGGGAAACAGATACCGCATAAGGATTTCCATACTTTGTGTATACCTTGTTTAGGGCCTGAGCACGGCGTTGTTGGTTGCCGCTCTTGTGCTAGGTCTAACAAACGCACCATTAAGAGGAGGTTAGACTGTGCCAGGTTAGTCTTTGGGAAACGTTGCAATTATAAAATGCCGTCGGATGCTCCGACGCCCGCTTCGTCCAAGAAGCGCAAGGACAAAACAGCGAAGCCTAGGGTTGAAGAACCGGCAGTCCCGGACGTCGGTTCTTTAGGAGGCTCAGTGGAGCCAGAAGTTTTGCCAGGAGTTTCTATGGAGTCTCCGGCAGAAACTTTACTGTTACAGGATGTCCCATCTCAGGAGGCAGGCCAGGCTGAGGGGGCTTCTCAGGTACCTATTCTTCCCTCTCTTCCCAAAGTAGTTAGAGCCTCTCCTTCTGTTGCTAAAGCTTCTTTTAGGGGTAGGCCGACTTCAGCTTCTCCTAGCTTTTCGGGTTCTGTACCTAAGAAACATATGCTTAAAATGGCAGAAGATTTGATTACTATGATTAGAGGTTCTATGGGCCCTCCTGATAAGAGGCCTAGGGTGGAACCAGAGTTTGCCAGTTTTGAACAGGGTTCAGAGGCTTCTGAGTCTTCTGCAGATGATTTGCAGGAGTATCCTCCTTATTCTGATTCTGATGTGGATGATGCCACTCCTTCGGCTTCTCCTCCTGAGGATTTTTAATTTTCAGAGACTCTGCATTCCATGAGGGAGCACTTCAAATGGGAAGGCCAGGATTACTCTGATTCCAGGAAGAGGCTTAGGGAATTCTTGTTTTTACCCCAGCATAGGCCCTTAGCTATACCTCCTGTGTTGACTGTAGTAGAAGATGTTTTTGCAGAGGCTTCCCTGAACCCTGATTCTTTGCCTCCTGCTCCTGTTAAACCTGATAGGTACTATAGGGTGCCCGAAGCTCATAAGTATTTGTTTAAGAGTCCCAGGGCGGACCCAGAAACTGTTTCTCAGGGGCCTAAAGGTGTTAAAGCCTCTGTGATTAGAAATCCTGTTCCCACTGACAAAGAGGCGAGGGCTTTGGATAGGTGGGGTAAGAAACTGTATACTTCTTCCACTCTAGCCATGAGAGCATTGAATTGTCAGTTTCACATGCTGAAATATCAAAATTATCTCCTTTCACAATTGAAATCTAAGGTGGATGCTTTGGCGGAAGGTATTGAGTGTAAAGAGTTGCTGGATTTGGTTTATGTGTCTGAACAAGTGGGCAAGCATTCTTTGCAATGTGGCTTTGATGCTGTGCAGGCCTCCTCGAGGGTGGCTGCCACTAGTTCTGTTCTTCGCAGGCATGCCTGGTTGAGGGATCAGAATTTGGCTGAGCATGTTAAGACAAGGATTTTGGATGCACCTTTACAGTCTGATGTGTTGTTTGGTTCGCCTGTGGAAGCAGTTTTAAAGAAAATGGAGGACAAAGCTAAGTCTATGCAAACTGTTAAGGATTTTTTGCAGGTACAGCCACCGAAGTTTAGTAGAAATTGGCCTGCTAAGGGGTGGACATATCCTGCTTATGACTCCCAGTCTAGGGGTAGGTCTAGACGTGGTAGGGGCAGGGCTCCAGGTTCTTTTAGTTCTAGAACAGGGAGTTCACCTGCTCAGACTTCTGGTGGGGGCAGGGGTCAGTCCTTTCGTAAGCAGACCCAATGACCTGCCTTTTCAGCTGCCAGTAGATTCTCGTCTGGCAGCTCCTTTGGGAGGACGACTGTCTCTTTTCAAAGAAAATTGGGATTTCATTACTCAAGACAGATGAGTGTTGGACATTATTCACCACGGTTACAGGTTTTATTTCCATACTTTGCCCCCTTTCAAAGGCATGCCAGACGTTCCTCCTCCACAAAGAAAAGAGGCTCACAAGCAAGTTTCTCAGTTACTCCAAATGGGGGCAATTCAGCCAGTCCCTGTATCAGAAAGGGGCCTAGGATTTTATTCCCGCATGTTCCTAGTACCAAAGAAGGGGAACTCGTGGAGACCAATTTTGGATTTATCTCTCCTCAACACTTATCTGGACATTCCCAAGTTCAAGATGTTGACGTTACAACAGCTTTTACCTCTGCTGGGCAAAGATCACTGGATGGTAACTTTAGATCTCAAGGAAGCTTACCTTCATGTGCCTATCAGGCTAAGTTGCAGGAAGTATCTGCGGTTTCGGGCTGGAGATTCTCATTATCAGTTCTCTGCATTGCCCTTTGGCTTATCTACTGCGCCCAGAGTATTCACAAAGGTTCTGGCTCCAGTGATAGCTTACTTCAGGCTACAAGGAATTCAAATCTATCCTTACTTGGACGACTGCCTGATTCTGGCTCAAGAAATGGAAGACCTTCTACAGCATCTGGAATATGTTATAGCAGTGCTAAGATGCCTAGGGTATTCTGTGAACGAAATAAAGTCCAGTCTAGTACCCTCCCAAGACATGTGCTTTCTGGGTGTGAGACTGAATACAGCAGCCCAGATGGCCTTTTTAACCCCGGACAAACAAATGAGTCTATCACTTTACTTCCATCAACTATCTCATCAGTCCGTGCTGACTGCAGGGACAGTCCTTCAAGCATTAGGGTTCATGGCATCTTGTATTCTGGTGCTTCCCAATGCCAAACTGCATATGAGGAAGTTACAATGGTATCTCAAAATGTATGGACACAGCACTGCCAGGATTTAGACACTGTCATTCCCATAATACCTTGCCTTCAAAGGGAAATTTTGTGGTGGGCTCAGGAATGTCACCTAAACAAGGGACTCTCTGTGACCCGGCCAGAGGCGAGTCAGATTTTAACGACAGATGCCTCAGACATTGCTTGGGGAGCTCATCTAAATGGAAAGTGGATACAAGACAAGTGGCCTGCCAGACTACAGCATCTACATATCAATATGAAGGAGATGTTAGCAGTCCAGTTCGCATTACTGGCTTTCAAGGAGTTACTTCTTCCAGGACAGGTGTTGATTCTAACAGACAACACAACTGTCATGTGGTACATCAACAAGCAAGGGGGAACACATTCTTATCCTCTATGCAGGCAAGCAATGATTTTATGGGAGACTGCGCTAAGCTTGCAACTAACTCTTCAGGCAAGGTTTCTGCCAGGAGCACAGAACTCCTTAGCAGATGTGTTAAGCAGACAAATCATGGATCCCCACGAGTGGAAACTGGATCTTCATGTATTTCAGACATTGACAGTGTCATGGGGAACTCCAGACATAGATCTGTTCGCTTCTCCACTAAACCACCAGCTGCCACAGTATTGCACAAAGGGGTTTCATCACACAGCTTGGAAAGTGGATGCTCTGTCTTTCAGTTGGGAAAATCTTCATGTGTATGCCTTTCCACCTCTGCCTCTTCTTCCAAAGGTACTTTTAAAGGTCAGACTAGACAGGCCAAGGATGATTTTGATAGCTCCAGATTGGCCTCGGCAACACTGGTACCCACTACTACGGAGTCTGGTAAAGAAGCCTCCATGGCCTTTACCTCTGATTCCTCATCTGTTATCTCAGAAGGACGGTCATCTGCTCAATGTCAAGCTTCACTCTCTTCATCTAACAGCCTGGCATATTCTGTGTTGAAACACAGCAGGTCTCAACTTCCTCAACAAGTTTTGAATGTGATTATGGAAGCTAGACGACCTAGTACAAGGAGAGTGTACGCAGCAAAATGGAAGAGATTTTTATTTTGGAGTACAGCAAAGAATTTGGAGGTTTCTGAGCCTAATTTGGGTGTGGCTCTTCAATATCTTACCGAGTTATTGGACAAAGGATTGTCCTTCTCTTCTATTAAGATTCATGCTGCAGCAATTTCAGCTCACTATGATTGTGACCCACCTTTGTTTTCACATCCTTTGTTCAAGCAGTTTCTTAGAGGGGCAAAGAATATAAGACCCCAATAGAGCTCCTACTCCTGCTTGGGATCTCAATTTTGTGTTGGAAAAACTTACTCTACAACCTTTTGAGCCTGCGGCTACTGCTGAATTGAAATATTTGTCATGGAAGACTGCTTTTTTGTTGGCTATTACTTCTGCAAGAAGGGTGTCTGAGTTGCAGGCCCTTATGGCAGTCGAGCCCTTTTGATTTTCCATAAGGATAGGGTATCATTACGTACTAATCCTTCCTTTATGCCTAAGGTGGTTTCTAGTGTGGCTTTAAACCAAACTATTCATTTGCCTACTTTTTATGCAGACCCCCAAAATAAACGGGAAAAGATTTTGCATACTTTGGATGTACACAGGCAATTGCGTTATTACTTAAGCAGGACTAAGGATTTTAGGCAGTCTCAGCAGTTGTTTGTTTCTTTTGCTTTGAGTTCAGGGCAAGCCTGTGTCAAAACAAACTATTTCTAGGTGGATTGGCTTTTGCATTGCATTTTGTTATTCCCATCATGGCAAGGAGGTTCCAGCTGGGATTAGGCCTCATTCCACTAGGGCTACTGCCACTTCTACAGCATTTCTACGGGGGGTGGCAACTAAGGATATTTTGGAAGCAGCTACTTGGAGTTCAGTGCATACTTTCTCTAAGCATTATCACCTTCCTATCTACTCTAAGTCTAGGGCTGGTTTTGCCACAGCTGTTTTGCAAGGCATGTTGTCAGCTCCTGCTTCTTTATGATTTGCCAGCCTCCCTTACCTCTGCTTTGGGATTCTACCCAATAGTAAGGACTGCAGCAATGGAAAACGAAGAACATAGTACAGTTTTGTACCTACCATAAATGTAGATGTTCGAGGATTCCATTGCTGCAGTCCAATTTACCCTCCCTCCTTCCCCTCTGTGTTTAGGGGTGGTAGTGTAGGTGAGTTTACCTGCTTATATTTTTGTATATATTGTGCATGTTTTGGTGCAGGTATTTTGGGCCTTGTCTTTTTAGGGTCTTCTGACATCTGGGGCAAGAAAAGACTGAGGATATGACGCCGGTCATGCGCATTAGTACCCTGACGTACTGACGTCAGTCTAATGCGCCCTGACCGACGTCAGCCTTATACTCTGGTATTCGGGCCGACTGGATGCGGACTATACCCTATAGTAAGGACTGCAGCAATGGAATCCTCGAACATCTACATTTATGGTAGGTACAAAACTGTACTTTATTGCTTATTTTTACAGTTTATTGTACTTGTTATTGTCTGCTGCCTATTTTTTACTGTATTTTATTGCTATAAGCTAATCTGTACTGTTCTGCTGCCTTACTGGGCCTTGTAAATCACTTTTGTTACCACCTCACTTTTTGTAAAACTTTTTTTTAGCTAGTTCCACTGTGTGAAAGGTATTAATTGGAAATTTTTTCCTTTTGTTAAGCATGTGTTTGTTGTTCTGTTTTTCTTGCCAAGGAGTGTATCGTATAACTGATTTGTTTGCAGTTAAAAGCATTCTCTAGAGTATTTTTGCTTATTTTTTCTGTTTAAAACTTTCATTTAGTGGCTCACTGCTGTTTTCCTGCTGGGATAAACATTTCTGTAGTGTTTTCTGCCTAAAATAGTGTAGCTAGTAGCTGTAGCATAGTTTCCCACCCTCCCTCCTTGTTGTCTTGTTCTTAAACTTGGTGACTTTGCAGTTGCCCCCCCCCCACCGCTGTAAATTTGATCTGCGACACTCCTCCCAGTCCATTCTCATTAGCTTGTTCTACTTAATACAGAAAGAACATTTGGGAAGGCCAACCCCAATAGTTTCTATAGCTTGAATTATCCTCAGTTCCTCTTCTCTCCCTTCCCATTCAAAAAAAAATTACAGCTGCTTTTACAGTATTTGTGTTTCCTCCTTCTACTACTCTATAACTTCATCTTGCTTTTTCAGCTACTTGTTCTCTAAAGTGTTCAATTGCATCTTTTCTGCTGCATTTATTAGTGCTTGTTTTTAGCTTATTTAAATTGTGTTATTCTAAGCCTGCTAGCTTTGGTCTAAGCACTTGGGCTTTAGGCCTACCGCTTAGCTTTCCCCGGCCTCTCTCCCTCAGATTCTGACAGATATGGATGGACAATTTCCTACGGTTTCTCCTGCCGACCTGGTTGATATGGGCATCCTGAGACAATGTAGCAGCTGCCTTATGTACATGGACAACCATCTGCTATTTCCACATCGGAAAACAATTTCTGAGAGATGCAATTACATTATGAACCTAGAGTCTGTGCTGTCTCCCTCACATTCCAGTATATCTGACACTGAAAAGGTTATCAACACAATCACTACACCTCAAACATCACCCTTAACTACACAACACACACCCACATATGTGGTGAGTCTCAACAAAAACATATCCAAACAAAGGGACCTCAGAGGCAAAAACACACGCAAACTGCACAACCCTCCACACCACATACCACGCATAGTCCACACACCTGTGTCTTTCAACCACAAAGGCCTATCCGTAAACCCAACATATTAGTCATTGGAGACTCCATTGTGAGACACACAGATGTGCCTGTCACCAGGCTGGATAAGGAAAAAGTCACGGTTAGTTGTCTGTCAGGTGCCAGAATCTGCCATATCACACACGCACTCAAATCTTTCAACAACAGATACTGCTAAGACTCTGTCATAGTCCATGTTGGTGTAAACAACTTGAGACTTATTTCCCTGGCTATATGAAGAGACATGATTAAGCTCACTGAATATGTGTCCCAGGCAGATATGTCCCTAGCTTTAAGCAGCATTCTGCTGTCACCCAGAATGATGCCTCAATACAAACAGAAAATGATTGACTTTAGCAATTGGCTTAGTTTCTGGTGTCATTCCAGGGGGATCCAGTACTTGACAGCCTGGGAAAATATGATCAAGAGACCACAATGCTTTGCTAGGGACAGTCTGCATCTGTCTCACTTGGGCTTCAGGCTTCTGGCAAAGGCTCTTGCCTCCCCCGTAGTGCCTTTTTTAGGAAAAGTCCTGAGGTCGATAAAACCAACATAAAAATTTCATCAAAATGCAAATTAAAGGTCATGCTGCTAAACACTAGGAGTCTAAACATGAAACTGCACTCATTGCAAGCATTCTTAACCCTGGAAGATGCTGACATTTGTGCAGTCACAGAAACCTGGTTCAAAGCTAGCCTTATCTGGTTACTTACCCTATCGTACATTCAAACCCCAAACTGTGGGCAGCAAAGCCAAAGGAGGTGGAGTTTCAATGTATATTAAAGACACACACTCCTCCAGGATAGTCAAACAGTACAACACACAGGAGACACTCCAGGTAAGGTTAATCATTGACAAGACCTCTATTCAAATCATAGCTAGCTACAAGCCCCCAAATTTGACTCAGGATGCCCACTCCATCTATCTGGACCTCTTTGAATCTATCAAGATTCAACCCTTTACCCTGATCCTGGGTGACTTTAACTACCCAACCATAGACTGGAAAAACTACTCTTGCCAGAACTCAGATGCCCAGAGGTTCCTTGATTTTATCAATGCAAATGCCTTGGAGCAGTTAGTCGATACCCCTACAAGAGGTGATAATATCTTGGACTTGGTATTAACCAATATGAGTTACCACTGCAGCACCCCTGCAGAATCATCCTCCCTGGTAAGATCAGACCATAAAGTAGTCACTTTCAAAGTCAGCATCTCCCCTGACCCCCCATTAGCTAGGGTCAAACAAAAATACTTCTTCAAAGCTGATTACAGCCTCCTGAGGGATGGTATAAACAGCTTCACAGCCCCTTCTCCCTCTGTTGGAACTGGCACCATTGTCCAAAGCTACACCAAAATACTATACAAGCACTTACATAAATGCATGGAATAAGGAATTCCAGACAGGACAAAATCATCCTCCACAAGGAAGAGTAAACCTGTCTGGTGGACATCTGCAATAAATAAACTATATAACAAAAGGAAAAAATTGCTGTCCAGGACCAAGAAGGAGCAGGTTCCCAATTGGAAGCAATCTCTCTTTAGCCTGAACAAGCAAATAAGAGCACTAGTGAAATCCTCTAAAGCCAACTTCAATTCCAAATTGGACACATATACTAGCGACAGTCATAAGGCCTTCTTCACATAGGTCCGCAAACTCAAAGGAAGCACCCGGATCTGTTCAGAACTGGTGGTCAAGGAGACCACATACACAAATGCTGTAGATGTAATCAACCTACTGGCTGACGGATTCAGTGAAAACTTCACCCCTCTGCCCCCCCATTAGTAAATCAGGACATCCCCAGTACCTGCCCTCCTCCCCTTATCTCTAGGAAACAGGTCATCACTGCCCTCTCAAAGGCAAAGAATACAGCCTCCATGGGACCCGATAACATCTCAGGCTGCATCCTACATGAACTCAGCCATAAGCTTGAATCACCATTAGGCACCCTGTTCAACTGAAGCCTGAGGACCGGCTTTGTCCCAGGCGAGTGGAGGACAGTCACTGTCATCCCTTTGCACAGAGGTGGAGTATCCACCAATCCGAGAAATTATAGATCCGTCAGCCTAACTAGCCTGATCTGCAAGGCCATGGAACGGATTATCATGGACCTCATTAACAGGGACATTGGCAACCTCCAAGCACTCGACCCCACACAGTTTGGCTTTGTCAGGTGGAGGTCATGTTTGTAAAATCTGGTTGACTTCTTTGAAACAGTCACCAAAGCCATGGACGAAGGGAAGAAGGTGCACACACCCTACCTTAACCTGGCCAAGGCCTTCGACACTATTCCTCAGTCGGGCATAATAGACAAACTGTCTCAACTAGGTATCAATCCATATGTTATCAGATGGGTAGCAAACTGACTCACTGATAGAACCCTCCTAATCAATGTAGGGGAAGCCACCTCAAGCAGTAGACCCGTAACGAGCGGCATACCCGAGAGATAGGTCATGGGGCCTCTGTTATTCAGGATATACTTCTGTGAGGTGCAGGCCGAAACCAGTGAGCTATAGCTGACAATGTTTGCAGATGACTGCGAGCTGGGCATGGTCATAAATTCCCCAAGTGATGTGGACATCCTCCAAGAGGGTCTGACCCCAACAAATGATTGGTGCCAGAAACATGGCCTCCAGCTGAATGCCAAAGAATGTGTCATCATCCCCTTTGGGGAGAGTGATGTCCCCACATATTATCACATAAATAACGTCCTAAGCACTCAATCAGTCATGAGGGATTTGGGCACCCAAGTTGATAGCAACCTGACTTTTGACCACCATTTTGCTTCCGTTGTAGGGAATGCTTTCTATATGGTGCACCTCATAAGTAAGGGTATCTCATCCAGGGAGAAGGAGGTCAAAACATCCCTGTATTCTTCTGTTATAAGGCCAGTTACTGAGTACAGTGCCCCCTTTGTCATGTACCTTGCAAAACACATGTAGCAGCTGGAGAGACCACAGAGATTCCTCACCAGAAGAATCCAGGGCCTCAAACATGTACCCTACACAGTTAGGTTAAAAGCCCTGTGAATCTACTCAGTTTCATACATACTCCTCAGAGGTGACCTCTGTCTGGCATACAAAGCAATCTCAGACCCTACCTTGATGGGACTACTGCAAATTTGCAAGTCAAGCTCCACTCGATTAGCCTGCATGCCTGACCTCAACCTGGTCTGTGACATCAATAGGACTTGTTGGCGGGACAGACTTGTGTCCCAGAGACTCCCCCATCTGTGGAATAGACTCCCCCTCCATGTCAAGCAGAGTACCTCATTGTCCTTTTTCAAGCGCAACCTGGATAACTGGGTGGGAAACAGGAAATACACCCCTGGGATTCCACCCGTGTCCCTGTTGGACAGGGGCTTTGGGTGCTGACTTGTCTAAACATGGGCTAAACTCTTGGCTAGGCTTATAAGGGTCAGGGCCAATAGCCTAGTAACTTCTTATGATCGTATGTAAGTAGTTATTTTTGGGGGATTTCTTGTCAGTGTTTACTTTCCTTCTAAGTTTTAGTTCTCGGCCTAGGTATTGGTAGTGCTTTTTTCCCCTCCTGTTGGTCGTCTGTTGGGTCATCAGTTGTTTTTGGTTTTTGGCTCCCTTTTCCATTGCCCAGTTTGGTAGAGTAGGAACCCCTTCCTAGCTGTCTCCTAGGTTCAGTAATAATTGTATTTACATTTTATTTAGATTTTATTGATATTTTGTTTATAGTGTATTAATAGTTTATTGTTGTTGTTTTAGTTACTGGACGGATCTCAAGGTTTTAGACTTCTAGCCTGGTTTTCAGTGCTCCTCTTTAAATCTTTCTTTTGGCTTTAGTTGTTTCTCCATGTCAGACAAGCCTTTGGGGTTCAAGAGGTGCTCCTCGTGTGGTCGTAAGATGCCCTTTTCTGACATGCAGAAGGAGTGCCTCTGCTATCTTAACACCGGCCACCTGGAGGTTGAATGCAGCATTTATGCTGCGTTCAACCCCAGGGCTCTGGTCGACTGATGTAATAAGCTTCTCCTAAAAGGCTTGGTTCAGGGGGCCCCCTTGGTTAAGGAATCTTCCTCCAAGTTGGGCTCCTCTGGCCACAAGAGGAAACCTTCTTCTTCTTCTTCTTCAGGGAGGTTCCTTCCAAAAAAGCTAGGTTGTCAGATCCCAGGTCCCCAGATCCGACTCCAGCCTTAGCGGCATTGAATCCGAGGATCTCGGATCCAAGAGCTTCTAGAGAGTCAGCTCATGGATCCAGGGCTTCCTCTCTCAGATCTGAGGGTTTCGGGTTCGACTCCCGGATCCAAGGCCTCCAGATCCGAATCAAAGCAGACCTACCATGGATCTGATCCTTTTGGATCTGAAGGGTTCGAGAACTGTCTCTTCAGCCCCACATGTTTCTTCGGATCCATTACAGTTGGATCTGAGACCCATGGTGGATCCCATCCTGGTGGAGGATCTTCCCTCAGATCCTGTGGGTGGAGTTCACTTATTCTCTTCTCTTTGCAGGACCCACTCCCCGGACCAGCGAAGAAGTCCCTCGGGGTCACAGATGGGTCGCCGGCTGGGTCCCCGGTTTCCTCCTGATCCTGCAGGAACATCCTCCCCTTTGATATGGACAGGTTGATGCTGTCCTTCATGAGGGCTCAAATCGAACTGGTGCTCCTGGCTTCCCCAGGCCACTGGATTGGGGAACCTTCTCCTATCTCCTGACCTTTCTTCTCGTCTGATCCCCCCAGGGTTTGGACTTAGGGGAACCGGCAACTAGCAGGGAGGCAATGGGGACTACTGGGACTTCTCTTATCCCTACCCCGTCAGAGTCTAGGGCCAGCTCTGCTCCCCTTCCCCAGGACAGGCTGGGCCACCTATCCGGGTTGTCGCCCCAGAGTCCATGTGGGCTGGTTCGGGTCCAAGCCTTTCAGACTGTTCTTTGCCCCTCGGTGCTTCAGCTCTTAATAGCTCAGGACTGGCACTGTTCGGAAAGTTGGAGGTTCTGTCAGGGTCTGCTTTTTCCTCTGTTGTGGTGTTATCAGTGTGGGAGGGGGGCTCATCCAGTCCCACCGAGGTCTGGGTAGTGGAAAGATCTCTCTCTACTAGCAGAGGAGCCCCCTCCTGCTCGCCGTGCTCCTTCCCAGCCCCAGAATTTGATCCGACCCTCTCATCCTGAGCCCAGTCAACCTGGCTGATCTAGCCTCCAGGGGGAGTTACCCCCATAGGGGTCCTCACCTCTTCCAAGTCTTCCCCTTAGCTTCCTGTGGAGAAAGGTCCTTGGAAGAGGACATGTAAGAGGAGACATCTTGATTCCCCGATGGACTCTCTCAGAGGACATGGATATTGATGTAGGGGGTGGGTCCCCAAGGTCACCGCCTGATGATGTCTCCTTTGGAGACATACTGGAAATTTTTAAGGCCAAGGGAGGTTGGTCTCCCAGCACCTGTCCTCTGAGGAAGCCATGTTCCTGGAAGCTTTCAGCACTGGCCCATCTACCTCTTGGGTGTCCTCCCACTGTGGACCTATTGATCAACCTTATTGCCAGCAGGGCCGGGAAGGAATCTGATACAGTGGAGCCAGTACCCAAAAGAGCAGACACATTTCTAAGCCCACCATTGGACAAGTCCTTTTGGTCCAAGGCAGTTTCAGTTGATGTGATTATGATAGCTGCCGTCACCAAGAAAGAGTTGGTGGAACAAAGTTCATCCGTCCATCCTCCCAGTCATGAATTGAGAGTGTTGGACTGATTTTGAAAGCGGGTGTTCACATCTGCTTCTTTCAGCCTGTGAGCACTGAATTACCTGACTCATTTTACCCATCTCCAGAGGGATTTGATAAAGGAGCTTACCACTTCCCTCTCAGAGTCCATGCCTGCGGTAGACTTTAAGACCATCTCTCCCAAGCTGGCCACTCTTACGTCAATAGTGAATTCATCCGTGAGGTTAATATCCAAAGCTGCAGAGGGTCTTCATGGGTGGTAGGCACAGGCACTGGCCTCAGGCATCATGCCTGGCTGCGTTTCTGCAGGTTTGCGGAGGCCTTTAAAATGTTGTTCACCAACGCCCCCTTTGATGGTTCCACTCTCTTTGGACCAAGCATTAGGGAAACTTTGAGCCATAGTGAGCAATAGGGGAAGACTCTGTCAGCTGTAGGGATCAAATTTTCTACCCCCCCAAAGGTCCTTCTCCAAGATCCAAAAGGGGAACAGGAAAATGTGGTTCTGCAAGTCACAGTCTTCCTTTCAGGAAGCTCAAGAAGATTTCTCTTCCAGGGGACGTGGGAAAGGTTTCAATGGTTGACGCCGTCCTAGGGGCAGAGGAGGCCTGCAGAACCAGGGTTCCAGGCAGCCGTTCTCTGAGAAACCCTTCCAGTGTCCCTGAGGCGCTGCCTGACTATCTCTCCCTGGAGGCAGTCGTGTTCGGTTGGCTTTGCATCCTTTAGCCTGGGCAGACATCACAAACGGTTGGTCAGTTGGTGCTAAGAACCATATCCAGTGACAACTACATTCCCTTTTCAGACCCCCAGCCAAGACAAAGAACTCTCCCAGATGTGCCACCCAGTCAGAGAGAGTTAACCCATGTAGAGGTGACCAACCTTATCCAGAAAAGAGCCATCCAAGAGGTCACCACAGGACATAGAGGATCCGGAACTTACTTCCGCATCTTTTTGGTACCCAGGACCATGGGGAACCTGCATCCTATTCTGGATCTTAATCAGTTAAGTCTGTTAGTCAAGAAGGCAAATTTCAGATGGTCACTGTACAGTCTATTGTGCCTCTTCTGCACAAGAACAACTGGATGTGCTCTGCGGATCTCCAGGACATGTACTATCATATCAAAATAGACAGGTGGTCCAGGAGATTTCTCTGCTTTCGCCTAGGGGCCGATCACTTCTAATTCAGAGCCCTGACCTTTGGATTCACCACAGTCCCCCAGGTGTTCACCAAATGCATAGCAGTTGTGGCAGCTCATCTCAGGCTGCAGGGATTCCAGGTGTTTCCCTATGTCGACGATTGGCTCCTTACAGTTCCCACACATCATCAACTGGTGGAGAACACATGCTTTCTTTTCAGTCTGTTCGACCAGTTAGGGATAACAGTGAATCTTGTCAAGTCTTCCTTGACCCTGTCTCAACAACTGGAATTAATAGGCACTCAGTTGGACACAATCTCGGAGATTACAGCTCTCCCACTCTGGCATGCCCTTCTTGTTTGGTCTCATGTTCAGTTCCTTCTGGAGCAAACTTGTCTCCAGTGTTTCTCATTCTAAGGCCTTTAGGTTGTGTGGCGGCTGCCATTTATGTGATTCTGATGTCCAGGTATTACATGACAGTACTGCAGTGGACTCTGGCAGTTCAGTGGTCCCCTCTTTCCCACCCTCTGTCGGTCCCCATACGACTCACTCCAATATGTCGGAGACATCTTTTGTGGTGGATGTACTCCCCAGAACTCCTGGCAAGCAGGCCCTTTTCCTCCCCAGTTCCTCTGCCCACGATGACCACGGACGCTTCCTTCCTGGGGTGGGGGGCATTTTCAGGGGAAGACTGTCCAAGGGTACACAACAACACAACAAGCAGAAGTAAAAAACAAAATGCAAAGTTACTCATTAATAAAATGTAATATGCAGTAGTCTAGCACCTCAGCAAATAAGCCTTCTTAGAGTTAGTACAAACCAGAAATGACTCCACAGTTAAATAGAAAAATATAAAACCAATCATCAGTTAAACAATTAAAAAATTAAAGCAATGAAACAAACTATAGACACTTCATTGTAAAAGGGCATTCCAGTCACACTTTTTATTCAAGCCCTGAGGCAACAATGTGCCAAATTTCAATATAAAAACTGTTTCTTTATATAACAACATATTTTTTAACACAACAGCATCTTTAACACAGACCAGTTCTAATATACAGGCCTTTAAATCTGTATATACCCCTGCATGTATCTGATGGAAGTGCATAGCCATTGGATTATCCAGATTCTTATTTTTAATGTCTCTTGTATGTTCCTACAGTTTAACCTTAAACATTCTTTTGATTCCCCTATATAAAAAAGGCCACAGGAACAAGACAAGCCATATATCACTCCCTTTGTAGTGCAAGAGTAAATTGCTGCAGGCTTAAAATTTATCCCATTTATTTTTTCAAATGATCTAACTACATGATTACTCATCGAACATTTGTCACAGGCAAATGTACCTAAAGTAACCAAAGGCCTTACATGAGTTTCTGTAGGAAGAGCAAATAAATTATGAACAACCATGTCCTTAATATTTCTACCTCTGTTGTAAGAAGTAAATGGAAACTTACACAGATTGGAAGACTATCCAAGGGGTGTGGTCCCAAAAAGAGACCAACTTGCACGTAAATGTTTTGGAGATGAGTGCAGTTCTTCTCTCGTTGGAAGCATTTCAGGACTGCCTTCCTCTAGGGACTGTAGCAGTTCACACAGACAACATGGCTGTCGTGTGGTACATAAACAAGCAAGGGGGCACACGTTCGTATCTGCTTTGTCACAAAGCCATGAAGGTTTGGGAGTGGGTGATGTCCTCAGGGTGCTTTCTCCTTGCAACACACATTCCTGGAGCATCCAACTTACTGGCAGACAAGCTAAGCAGGCTATTCAAATCCCTCACGAATGGTCCTTGAATCCGTTAGTACCAAAGCAGATCTTCTGTCAGTGGGGTCAACCGAGCTGCGATCTGTTTGCTCCCCCTCTCATCCACAAATGCAGCAATTACTTCTCCCTGATCCCCCTGGAGGGGGAGCCCTCCAGGGACACTCTGACTCACGAGTGGCCACCGGGTCTCCTTTATGGCTTCCCACCCTTACCTTTAATTCCCAGAGTACTTCAGAGAGCAAGACACCTCAGGACGCAGTTGATCCTCATTGCCCCAGTGACGCCCCTGCACTGGCACAATAATCAAGGAGCCTCAGTCCTCACCACTGGCAACAGTGAGGGACATACACAATGGGAGGATGGCAAGTACACACACATCTAAACTAATCTTTACATTATTCCTATCTATATTGAAAAGAAATTACTTTTCCCTAGTTAGCATTAGCAAGGCAAGTGCAGATGATGATGATGGATGTTTCTAGATCCAAGACAAGATACAAAATGCAGAGTCTTTCTCAGAGAGAGTTCTTAAATTATTATCAAACATTACTGCTGGGTCAGCTTGGATGATGTCACTCTTTATCACCTGCCTTCAGTTCCCAGGCTAACAGATACCAACATAAATTTATCATCTCTGTGTGAGAAGTACATATCTCTCAGAAGTGCAGCTGCTAGGAAGCAATAAAACACTTTACATTTTAAACTTAGTAATTAAAATTATTTTCAAGACAATAGAAAGACATCTAGCTCTAGACATTGTTTCTGCTTGCTGCATTGAAACTGAGCGATAATGCATCATAAAACACTTTGATCCCAACATATTTTCTTGAAGTTTTGCGAGTTAACTCTGTATGTTCCAAAGTCTACTATTAAAACATACATTTGCACAGGTATATAGTTTAAATACATTTCTGTTCTTTTCCAGTAGGGTACAATGTAGCTACATTCTTGAAGCTCAGTACATAACATACAGTTCTCTTACATTTGTAAGACAAGCATATGAATCATATTAATATTCACAAATGACATATGATTATTTACAAAATTCCAGATAGCTGGGCTGGCAGTGTCACAGCTCTCTTTTAGCCTCAGCATGTGTGGTTCCCTCTTCTGTGGTCTCATCTCAGGCACCCCCCCTTCGGTGCTCGATCTGGTGACGGACCTGATGTCCCATCCGTCCCTCCATCCGCTTCCAAATTTGCAGACCTTCCGCCTGACAGCTTTGTTTGTCCAGTTCCAGTAATTATTGCCAAGTCCAGGCTTGCGTCCCCTTTGAAGGACATTATCCATGCTTCTCAGAAATTGTCTACCAAGAGAATTTACAGACGAGATTCTCTGGGCTAAAGGCCAGAATCTAGATCCTTCTTCGGCCCCCATTTCTGACATTCTTCTTTTCCTGACTTCCCTTTTCCAGGAGGGCGCTAGTTTCTCTACCATCAAAGTTCAGTTGGCAGCAATTTCTAATTTTCATATCAATAATGAACCTATGATGTTATGTAGTCCAATCTCGCCTACATTCTTACTCACGGGTTCGGAGCCGAATATCTGCTCCGACTCGGGCAACTTTTATTTTCTAGCACAAAGCCTCTTATTGGCTGGGCTAAACAGGTATCCCATGTTGCACTGCTCCATAGCCCCAGATCTCATTTGCCGCTCGTGTAGCTAGGAAGTGGTCTCGCTTGGCTGTGGCTAAGTACCTCTAAATTACTCTTTTCTCTTCAGAAAATTGTTGCTAGTCTAACAAAAGCTATTTTCATAGCTGTTTCTTCTGGTTTACTGTTTAAATTTTGTTGAAGTGTTGTCTGTGTGTCAGTTGGTATCCTTAACTGTTCCGGTGGGCTAGGCCCATTTAAATTAGAGGACCTAGTCCTCCTTTTGTGTAGTGTTTTACCTTATACGTTCCTGTTTTTAGTTGGTAGTTTTTCCTGGTTGAGTTGTGTGTTGTAGGTTTTCAAAGAACCGTTTAACATAGAGGTTCTTTGAGGTTTTTTGTGTGTAGTGCTAGGTTCCCGCCCTGCTGTTGTTCGGCCTTTGCTGTTTTTTCGGCTGAGTCATCCTTGGTCTTGGTGTTGAGTAGTTTAGTTAAGATGTCTAAGGATCAAATGGAACATAAACCTTCGTGTTTTAAGAAATGTTCCAAATGAAAAAAACTCCAGCTTTACTCCGTAGCATATCGCCTACTCAGAGGTGATCTCTGCCTAACATATAAAGCTATGTTAAACCCAGAGCTGTTGGATATGCTACACCTAAAGAAATCCCAATCCCTCCGAGCTACACCCTCTAGGGACCTAAACCTTGTCTCCAGAATAAACAGGACATGCTGGAGGGATAGATTCCTATCCCAGAGACTTCCCATACTCTGGAACAGGCTAACCATCTATGTCAAGCAAAGTTCTTCATTAGCACTCTTCAAGAAAAGTCTTGATGAGTGGATGGGAAATAGGAAATACACCCCGGGGATCACTTCTGTGTCTCTGCTCGTCAGTGGCACAGGAAAATAACTTTCTTGGGTGGCGTAAGCCAGGGAACCTTGTTGGCTAGGCTTGCGTAGGCCCTTGGCCCGATAGCCTAGTACCTACCTATGAACCTATGAAATGTAACTACAAGATGTCCATTATGGACGGACATTCCGTATGTGTGTATTGCCTAGAAGCAATTCATTTGCAAGAATCCTGTAGCTTTTGCCACGCCTTCAGTCCGAGGGTGCTACAGGAAAGAAAAAATAAACTTATATTGAAGGGACTCCTAAAACCTTCGTTTGAGGAGTCTGTAGACTCGACTTCTAGTACCCAGTCCAAGTGTAAGGCTTCGAAGGCGAAGAAAAGGTCTCCGGCTCTGTCTGTCTCCTCGGAGCCACCGGAGAAAACTTCAAAACTGGACTCTACCTCCTTGGCTCCTCTGTCCTCGGGGCCGCAGGAGGTATCTGTTGTGCTGGAATCGACCTTGGCTCCAATTTTATTGGAACCCATTCGGAGCCGGTCTCCCAGTTTTAGACATGGTTCTCCTGATAGGAGATCCCAATCCCCCTCTCTGTCCTCCAAATCCTCCAGGCTTTCCAATTTGGATGTCGATAGGGTGGTTCAGAGGCTCCTTCAGTCGCCGGTGTTGGCTAAATTATTTTCGGCTCCTACCCAGTCGGCTCCGGAGCACGTCCTGATGTTTGTTTTGATGGTTCCTCCTCCGAGCACTCCCTTGTCTTCGGAGCTGGAGTGCTCTGCTCCGAGTGATGTTCTTGTGCCGACGTCGACTCCAACCATGTCGGCTCCGTCCACAGGTTTCGCTACTCGGGTTTCCTCTGTTGGGCCCGAGGGGGATACTTCGGGACATCTGTCGGTTCCGAGCCTCCCTCTCCGTGCTTCGGCTTGGGGAACCCCGACCCTGGTCATGGCCTCAGAGACCGGTCAGTCGGATTCAGGGGGACCCGCCTTCGAGGCCATGAGGAGCGCACTGGCCAGATCTTCAGTTACATCACCCGGATCGGTCATTCCGTTCCCTTCCACCCCGGTTAGAGCTTCTGATGTCCCCCTATCCATAGAGGGTGGAGCCCAAATGTCTGGTGATACCTCCATGAGTGGTCCCCAACTTTCTGAGGGTCCCTCAGAATCCGTGCTTGAGGAGCCCCCCAGAAAGAAGTTGTGCAAGAGGAAGCACATAGACTCCCAGGACGAGTCTCTCAATTCTGATACCGACCTTGAGGAGTCAGAGGGGTCCCCCAAGTCGTCCTCTGATGATGTCTCTTTCTCCGACATCCTGGAGATATTGAGACAGAGAGGCGACTGGCCGTCCAAAACCCCCTCTGAGGAGGAGTCGGTATTCCTCAAGGCCTTTGGAGCTCAACCCTCTGCCTCCTGGGTGTCTCCACCCTTCGACGAACTCCTGGATTTAATTTGTCGAAGGGTGTGGGAGAATCCTGATTCAGTGGAACCCATGCCCAGAAGGCCCAATAAATTTCTTTCTGCCCCTCCGGGGAAAGAGTTCCTGTCCAAAGGGGTTTCTGTAGATGCCATGGTGGTGGCGGTGGCCACACAGCAGGAAGTAGCCGAGTCTTCTTCCTCCGTCCATCCTCCTAACAAGGAGTCCAGGAGCATGGACCTGTATGGGAAGCGTACCCTCTTGTCAGTGACCTTCACCCTGCGGTCGCTGAACTATCTTTGTTATTTTACTCGGCTCCAGAGAGATCTCCTCAAAGAGTTAGGAGATACTCTAGCGGGTAATGTACTTGAGGCGTTAGCCTACATGGTTAACGTCCAGGTGTCTACCCTCAATTCAATTGTCAACTCGTCCATGAGGCTCATTTCGTATGCAGCCGAGGGGGCGAGTAGGGCAGCTAGTTCGGAAGTAGCCCTCAGGAGGCAAGCCTGGATGCGCCTGTGTCACTTCGCGGAGGCCTTCAAGTCTTCCTTCACTGATGCCTTCTTCGATGGGTCCTTACTTTTTGGGACCAAAGTGAAAGACACCCTCACCAGATGCGAGCAAGAGGGAAAGACCCTGTCTGCCATAGGGGTCCATTTTTCCCTTCCCTCTAGGCCTTATCCCAAGGCTCAGAGAGGAGGGGAGATGTGGTTCAAGAAATCACAGAAGTCTTTTCCTGCCGCACAAGGTAAGCCCCCCCTCCAGAGGCAGAGGAGGGGGAGGTTATTCTGAAAGATGCCACCCTAGAGGCAGAGAAGGCCCCCGCAACTCGGGAGACCATGATTCCTTTTGCGGTTCCTCTTACCATCATTCCTGATGTGTTGCCCGACTGTGCTATTCCGGAGCCAGTCGGGGGCCGCATTTCGTTGTACCCAGTAGCCTGTGAAAGCATTACCCAGGATCGATGGGTGCTACGAATAGTTTCCGGAGGTTATACCATTCCCTTTTTGTCAGATCCCCCTCCAGTCAGGAGAATCCCGGATGTTCCACCCAGTCAAAGGGATCACGCAGCATTAGAAGTCTCAAAGCTGCTAAAGGAAGGAGTCAGCCAACCTGTCCCCTCAGACCAAATCAGATTAGGGACTTACTCAAGACTCAAAAAGAACAGGGGACCTGAGACCCATTCTAGATCTCAGCCGATTAAACCACTACGTTCTGAAGTCCAAGTTCTGAATGGTCACCCTTCAGTCCATTTTCCCGCTGGTGGGAAAAGAAGTGTGGATGTGCTCCATCAACCTCAAGGATGCTTACTACCATATCAAAATGGACAGGGCATCCAGGAGTCACTTACGCTTCCGGCTGGGAGCCAGTCATTTTCAGTTTCGTGCCCTGCCCTTTGGTCTCACCACAGCCCCCAGGGTGTTCACCAAGTGCTTGGCGGTGGTGACAGCTCACTTGAGACCTCAAGGATTCCAAGTGTTTCCATACCTGGACGACTGGCTCCTCACTCCCCCCACCAGGCATCTTCTCATCCGGGGCAGGGACGCTACCATTACCCTCTGTCAACAACTAGGAATTACCTTGAATTGGGAAAAATCTGCCTTGCTGCCCTCACAGCGTGTCAATTATAGGCGCAGAGCTAGATACCGTCCAAATGCGAGCCTTCCTGCCCCAAGAAAGGATCGGAGTGTTGCAGAATCAGGTTCATGTTTTATTACCCCTCAAGAAAGTCCAAGCGAGATAGGTGCTTCAGCTTCTGGGATACATGGCAGCTACCATTATGAAAGGTAAAAAGTAAAAAATGCACCAAGATAACACACAGCAAATGTTTAATCACAGCAAAGTACAAAGTGGTAAGCGCTTTCACAACCAAAGTTGCTTCATCAGACACCACAGTAAAAAATGCACAGGTTTAAATAGAGATTCTAAAATGCCAATTAATCAATAATAATCACACAATGATTAAGTAACAGTGAAAAACAATTAAGCCTCATGCTCAAACTAAAAAAAGCATTGCTTAAAAACATTGCTTAAAAACATTGTACAAGAAGGAATCAAATACTATACATGAGAAAGCACTTAAAAACTTATAAAATCATTATAAAACATGGGAAAATACTAGGCAGGAAAAAGTTAAATAGAATACTTGGAAACTAATAGTTAAATACATTAGACTAATTTTGAAAGAACTTAGCTAATCTTAATGTTTGAGATGTCTAGCCTTTAAAAAAGGGACCAAGGAAGTAGTAGCATTCAAACCAGGATACTTTTCAGCATTAAGTTTCAAAATCCACTTCTGTTCATGTCCCTCTGTGATATTCTCAATGTCACCACCTCTGGGGTTTCTATGAATATGTTGTAGAACAAAGAACTTAAAGGAATGAGAATGGCCACTGGACATAACATGATTGGCTAGAGCATTTGATGGTTTATTATTACTAATATCTCTTAGGTGGTCTAGAATACGATCTTTAAGCATTCTATTTGTTTTTCCTACATAAAAAGCAAGACATTGTACACAAAAACAATAATAGACCACATCTGTAGATCTGCAATTAGTGTATTGATTAGTGTACAAAGAAAATTTCCTAGTAGGATGTACATATTTATTTTTGCTATATATAAATTGACAAGCACTGCAATTCCTGCATGGAAAAGTACCATGCCGATTGGATCTAATAATAGTTCTAGATAATTCACCATGACATAGATGTTGTTTAAGGGATTTATTATTTCTAAAACTAAAAATAGGAGAATGTCTGACCTTGTCTACCAGTCCAGGCACTTCTTGTAGCAAATACCAATGCTTTTTGACTACATCTAAGTATTGATTGATGTTACTGGAAAACTGAAACACCACTCTAAAATCATTACTAGTTCTGTTAGTATATCTTGTATTGTCAACAGCATCACCAGCATTAAAATAAGGTTTACATCTAGTGCTTCTCAGCTTCCAGGCATTAGAGATAGTCTGTTCAATGTCTGCAAGCGAGTATCCCCTATGTAAAAATTCTGTTTTTAAATTAGATAGGGCAACTACTGCATCTTCATCTCTGCTATGCAGTCGCAGTGTTCTAAAAACCTGACCCTTGAGCACGTTCCTAGGAACGTGTCTAGGGTGCATACTAGATTTGTACAAAAGAGTATTTTTTCTAGTGGGTTTAAAATAAATATTACTGCAAAGACTATTTACAACAGATTTACTAATCTGCACATCAAGGAAACTGATGTCAGTGTTGGAACTATGGTAAGTGAACCTTAAAAAATCAGTAGTTGAATGCAAATATTCCACAAACTGTGCCAAATCAATACCAGAGCCTCTCCACAGCATAAACACGTCATCCACAAAGCGTACGTACCAAAGTATTTGTCCAAAGAATGGATTATTGTTTGACAACACATTTTGCTCTTCCCAGCTGACCAAAGCCATGTTGGCGTAGCTATTTGCACATGCAGTGCCCATGGCCATGCCAACTTTCTGCAAAAAGAATTGCTCCTGGAACATAACAATATTGTTCTCTAGGATAATCTCTAAGAGACTACAAATCAACTGTATCTTAGTGTTGGTGAAACACTTATTCACATAAAGAAAATCCCTAACGCTGTCAACACCCCAGGTGTTAGGTATACTAGTGAATAAGGATTCATTGTCTAATGTAACAAGGACACAATTCTCATTAACATCAACACTTTCCATTCTATCATAAAGCCTTTGTAAAATCATCTTTGTATCCTTCAATATTGTATGGCAGTTTGCCAACAAACCATGCAAACATCCCTCTACATAAATAGAGAGAGGTTCAGTACACCACCCAGTGCCTGAAACAATAGGACGCATGGGTGGAGATAACAAATTTTTGTGTATTTTTGGTAGGCCATATACCCTGGGAACAAGTGGTTTATACACATTAAAATACTTAAAAAGTGAATCATCTATTAAATTCGTGATTAGTAAATCAAAAATTAAAAAATAAACTTTATCTATGATAGCGTTAACTGTAGGCTTGGAAATGCATTGATATGTATGCATATCAAGTAAAAGTTTCTCCATTTGTGTGACATATAAATCCTTGTCCATTAACACTATACCGCCTCCTTTATCTGCCTGCTTAATAACTATTGAATGTATATTTTGTAATTCTTGCAGGGCTCTGTGTTCATCTACTGTCAAGTTATAAAATGACATACTAGTATCAGTTAAGTTGTTTAATTCTCTAAAAGCAATTTCACATACGTCTATGAATCGTTGAATACCTGTTGGTAAAGCTGGAACAGAGGTACTAGGTTTTCTGTATATATTATGTCCTTTATTACCTGCAGTAGTATCTGTAGGAAACAAACACTTCAGGGAAAGACTTCTGCCAAGTAGTCTTAAGTCCTTCAACATTTCTGCTGGGTCGACCCTCCTTGCAGGAATAAAGGATAAACCTTTATTAAGAACACTAAGCTGTTCACTATTTAACACAAAAGAAGAAATATTAATAACTAAGTCTGAGACTACATGCGTCTCTTTTTGGATTGATGAGCTATCACATCCATGTGCTGGCTCTTGAATGTCTTGCCGTTGTGTGTAAAGGTCTTCGACCAAGCTCTGTACGGCAGGGCTGTTCTCAAAGAGTAGTCCCCCTTCTTTGTCTTGTCTAAAAAACCACTCGGTTCCTTGTTTAGTTCTTGCCCTTGAGTATTATTAACTACAGATACATTTGAAGTTGAAGGCATTACTGCTGATGCGTAAGTGGGACGCACATCATTAATAAACTTGTCAGTGGTAAAGGAAGTCTCCAAACTGCTAAAAGCAGTAAAAGAAGGTTGCATACCTGGTTCTGCTTGCATAGCGTTTGTAGATACGGGCGCCACAACTCCCTGATCGTCTGTAGTAGTAGGAACTGCCGAAGTAGCAATAACAGGAATTTGCAAACCTGGTTCCACTTCTGTAGCATTTGTAGATATGGGCGCCATAACTCCCCGATCATTCATAGAACCGGAAACAGGACCAGAGGAGCCAGTCATGTTTCCCTGCGATGCAGTATTTGCATTAAAGGGACCATTACTTTGAATAGATGTAGTTTTAACTTCTTTCGGCCAAGAAAAGACATTGTTTCTTGCAAAGTCGGTTTTATCTCTGTTAAGTTTAGATAACTTAATAGACTGTAGTTTCTTCTCATAAGCAACTATATTATCCTGTAGTTGACTCATTTTGTTGAATGTAATATCACAAGAAAAATTGTCAGTGATTTTTGTTTCAAGATCAATAATCTGTGCTTTTAAGTCAGCTTCAATAGGTGAAAAAAAGTCTATTAAAAGTTCCATATATTGAGAACTAAATTGTAAATTTAATTCTTGCCATTTACGTAGCAGGACTGGATATGTATCACCATAGGTGGGCATATTCAGAATTCTTAAGCCTCGTGGAATAATTTTGGCTTCCAACGAAGCTTGAAGATGTAACCTGTGCCATTGCAGTCTCTTGTATTTATACATCATATTTTCTAGATTCTTATATTGCTGAAAAAATTCTGGTAAACGTTGTTGATTAGAAAAAGTTTCATCCATACCAGCTTGTATAACAGTATTCAACAATGGATTCACAGGAATGTCTAGAATCCTTAGGAAACGGTGATGTTGTCCACTCACAGACTGCTCAGTTGTAGTATCTTCCATGGAGCTGTGTGTCCCTTCACCGAACAAAACCAAAAACAGAAAACCAAAGAAACCATGTTGGGTAAAACCTTGGTGCAGAAATAAATCCAAATGAAAGGTAAAAAGTAAAAAATGCACCAAGATAACACACAGCAAACGTTTAATCACAGCAAAGTACAAAGTGGTAAGCGCTTTCACAACCAAAGTTGCTTCATCAGATACCACAGTAAAAAATGCACAGGTTTAAATAGAGATTCTAAAATGCCAATTAATCAATAAAAATCACACAATGATTAAGTAGCAGTGAAAAACAATTAAGCCTCATGCTCAAACTAAAAAAAGCATTGCTTAAAAATATTGCTTAAAAACATTGTACAAGAAGGAATCAAATACTATACACGAGAAAGCACTTAAGAAACTTATAAAATCATTATAAAACGTGGGAAAATACTAGGCAGGAAAAAGTTAAATAGAATACTTGGAAACTAATAGTTAAATACATGAGACTAATTTTGAAAGAACTTAGCTAATCTTAATGCTTGAGATGTCTAGCCTTTAAAAAGGGACCAAAGAAGTAGTAGCATTCAAACCAGGATACTTTTCAGCATTAAGTTTCAAAATCCACTTCTGTTCATGTCCCTCTGTGATATTCTCAATGTCACCACCTCTGGGGTTTCTATGAATATGTTGTAGAACAAAGAACTTAAAGGAATGAGAATGGCCATTGGACATAACATGACTGGCTAGAGCATTTGATGGTTTATTATTACTAATATCTCTTAGGTGGTCTAGAATACGATCTTTAAGCATTCTATTTGTTTTTCCTACATAAAAGCAGGACATTGTACACAAAACAATAATAGACCACATCTGTAGATCTGCAATCAGTGTATTGATTAGTGTACAAAGAAAATTTCCTAGTAGGATGTACATATTTATTTTTGCTATATATAAATTGACAAGCACTGCAATTCCTGCATGGAAAGTACCATGCCGATTGGATCTAATAATAGTTCTAGATAATTCACCATGACATAGATGTTGTTTAAGGGATTTATTATTTCTAAAACTAAAAATAGGAGAATGTCCGACCTTGTCTACCAGTCCAGGCACTTCTTGTAGCAAATACCAGTGCTTTTTGACTACATCTAAGTATTGATTGATGTTACTGGAAAACTGAAACACCACTCTAAAATCATTACTAGTTCTGTTAGTATATCTTGTATTGTCAACAGCATCACCAGCATTAAAATAAGGTTTACATCTAGTGCTTCTCAGCTTCCAGGCATTAGAGATAGTCTGTTCAATGTCTGCAAGCGAGTATCCCCTATGTAAAAATTCTGTTTTTAAATTAGATAGGGCAACTACTGCATCTTCATCTCTGCTATGTAGTCGCAGTGTTCTAAAAACCTGACCCTTGAGCACGTTCCTAGGAACGTGTCTAGGGTGCATACTAGATTTGTACAAAAGAGTATTTTTTCTAGTGGGTTTAAAATAAATATTACTGCAAAGACTATTTAAAACAGATTTACTAATCTGCACATCAAGGAAACTGATGTCAGTGCTGGAACTATGGTAAGTGAACCTTAAAAAATCAGTAGTTGAATGCAAATATTCCACAAACTGTGCCATATCAATACCAGAGCCTCTCCACAGCATAAACACGTCATCCACAAAGCGTACGTACCAAAGTATTTGTCCAAAGAATGGATTATTGTTTGACAACACATTTTGCTCTTCCCAGCTGACCAAAGCCAAGTTGGCGTAGCTATTTGCACATGCAGTGCCCATGGCCATGCCAACTTTCTGTAAAAAGAATTGCTCCTTGAACATAACAATGTTGTTTTCTAGGATAATCTCTAAGAGACTACAAATCAACTGTATCTTAGTGTTGGTGAAACACTTATTCACATAAAGAAAATCCCTAACGCTGTCAACACCCCAGGTGTTAGGTATACTAGTGAATAAGGATTCAATGTCTAATGTAACAAGGACAAAATTCTCATTAACATCAACACTTTCCATTCTATCATAAAGCCTTTGTAAAAACATCTTTGTATCCTTCAATATTGTATGGCAGTTTGTCAACAAACCATGCAAACATCCCTCTACATAAATAGAGAGAGGTTCAGTACACCACCCAGTGCCTGAAACAATAGGACGCATGGGTGGAGATAACAAATTTTTGTGTATTTTTGGTAGGCCATATACCCTGGGAACAAGTGGTTTATACACATTAAAATACTTAAAAAGTGAATCATCTGTTAAATTCGTGATTAGTAAATCAAAAATTAAAAAATAAACTTTATCTATAATAGTGTTAACAGTAGGCTTGGAAATGCATTGATATGTATGCGTATCAAGTAAAAGTTTCTCCATTTGTGTGACATATAAAATCCTTGTCCATTAACACTATACCGCCTCCTTTATTTCTGCACCAAGGTTTTACCCAACTCAGTTTCTTTGGTTTTCTGCGGCTACCATTATGTTAGTGCCTCTAGCGAGATTACACATGAGGCTTCTTCAGTGGCTCCTCTTTGTCCAATGGTCCTTTCAGAAACTCCCCCTTTCTCACCAGATCCTTCTCACGGACCGATGCAAGCAGGATCTCCGTTGGTGGCTATGCTCCACCAATCTGGACGAGGGAAAACCGTTTGTCCCTTCGTCACCTGTCGCCACAGTGACCATGGACGCCTCCCAGATGGGGTGGGGAGGCATTATCTTGGCAGGACAGTCCAAGGCACGTGGCAAGATCACGAGGTACATCTGCATATCAATGTTTTAGAGATGAGAGCGGTGTTATTGGCGTTGTGGGCACTTCAGAGCTCTCTTCCTCTGGGAACGATTGCGATTCACTTGGACAACATGTCCGTTGTGTGGTACCTAAACAAGCAAGGCGGAACCAGATCTTACCCCCTGTGCAGAGAGGCCATGCGAGTGTGGCAGCGGGCATTGTCTTCCCAACGGTTTCTAGTGGCAACGCATATTCCGGGGAAGGCCATTGTGATAGCAGGCAGGCTGAGCAGAGCTATTCTGATGCCTTATGAGTGGTCCCTGAACCTTCTGGTTGCAGAACAGGTTTTCAGCAGGTGGGGTCAGCCTTGCTGCGATCTTTATGCCAGCCCCCTCAATGCCAAATGCAGCAGCTACTTCACCCTGATCCCCCCACAGGGGGAGTCACCCAGGGACACTCTAGTCCATGATTGGCCCTCCGGTCTGCTCTATGCTTTCCCTCCGTTTCCTCTGTTACCAAGAGTGATTCAGAAAGCCATATCCTTGGGAAGCAAGATGATTATAATTCGCCAAGTCTGGTTCTCCTTTCTTCATCAATTCACGGTGGACAGTCCTTGGATTCTGGACCCAGTACCAGACCTATTGACGCACATGTCGGGGCAGTTACATCCCTCCCTGCGGACCCTCAGGTTGACAGCCTGGCTACTCCACTTCTGTCGTTAGTCAGACTTCATCGTTTTTTGCCTGAGGTGGTACACATTCTCTCCTCTTCTCATAAGTCTTCCACCAGGAAGACTTATTCCAGCAAATGGAAGAGATTTTCCATTTGGGCTCAGGCCCAAGGACGTGACCCATACACAGCCCCAATTCCTGCTGTTTTGAAATTTTTGTCCATGCTCTTTCGGCAAGGTTCTGCCCCTGCTTCCATAAAAGTGCAGCTGGCTGCTATTTCTAATTTTCATACCTCCTACGAGCCTTCCCTTATGGCACATAAACTCTGTAAGGCCTTTCTGAAGGGCACCTTGTTACTCCGGCCTCCTGTGTCAGAACCTATCATGCCCTGGGATCTAAACTTTGTTTTACAAGCCTTGACTTCCCCACCTTTTGAACCGGCTGCCTCCTGTGAGTTAAAGTTTCTGTCTTGGAAGACTGCTTTCCTAATAGCCATCACATCAGCTAGACGGGTGTCAGAGATTCAAGCTCTGTCCATCAAACCCCCATATTTAATCTTCCATAAGGATAGGGTTTCTCTTAGACGTAATCCATCCTTTCTTCCTAAAGTAACATCTACTGTTAATCTCAATCAGTCTATCGAGCTGCCAGTTTTCTTCCCTCAATTCTCGAACAAAGCAGAGCTTAGATTTCATTAGTTGGATGTGCACAGGCAATTACGATTCTACTTACACAGGACAAAACAACTACGAAAAGCTGACCGATTGTTTGTGTCTTTTTCAGAAAGTAGAGCAGGATCCCCTGTCTCCAAGGTTACAATCTCTGGATGGATTTCAAGTAGTATTTCCTTTATTTACTCCTCTGCAGGCAGAAATCTACCGTTCCCCGTCAAGGCTCACTCTACTAGGGCTGTTTCTGCATCAATAGCTTACCATGCTAGACTTTCTTTCGATGATATTTGTGCTGCAGCCACGTGGGCTTCCCCACACACCTTTATTACTCATTACAAACTGGATGTGGCTTCTAGGGGCTGGGCTTCCTTTGGTTCCACAGTCCTCAGGAGTATCTTCCTTTGAGCCTCCCAGGATAGAGGTGCTGGGGACGCTGTCCCGTGAGTAAGAATGTAGGCGAGATTGGACTACATAACACCAAGAAGTTATGTACTCACCATAACATTTGATGTATGTAGTCCATCTCGCCTCACATTCTTATGTACCCTCCCACCTGCCCCCTTCCTGCAGGATTTGGAGGCTGGAATTGGCATTTGAGTACCCTTCAATGGTAGTTGTTTTTTCTTATTCCCCTTGATAGTGTTCTACTGGAGTGGGTTATTGTTATGCTTGAGGTGTGATTGTGGGTTGGCAGCAAACTAGATCTGGGGCTATGGAGCAGTGCAACATGGGATACCTGTTTAGCCCAGCCAATAAGAGACTTTGTGCTAGAAAATAAAAGTTGGCTGAGTCTGAGCCGATATTCGGCTCCAAACCCGTGAGTAAGAATGTGAGGCGAGATGGACTACATACATCGAACGTTATGGTGAGTACATAACTTCTTGTTTTCTTCTCGCCTCTGCAAAGCCTTTTTGAAAAGTGTTTTTTGTTGGTCCTCCAGTCAAGGATCCTTCTCCACCATGTGGTCTTGCTTTGGTGCTACAGTTTCTAACTAGAAGCCGTTTTGAGCCTGCTGTATCCTGTGATCTCAGATTTCTTACTTGGAAGACTGCCTTTTTGGTGCCAATAACTTCAGGTAAAAGAGTTTCAGAATTGCAGGCTGTCAGTATTAGGCCTCCTTATTTGATACTTCATAAAGATAGAGTTGCCTTGAGACCCGACCCTTCCTTTATGCCAAAAGTGGCTATTGAAGCAAACCTTAATCAGTCTGTCCAACTTCCAATATTCTTTCCTAATTATACCAATAAAGGGGAATACATTTTACATACCTTAGATGTTCATAGAAGCTTTGTGTTTATTTGCACAGAACTAAGTCCTTTTGCCTCTCTGACCAATTGTTTGTGGCATTCTCTAAAAACAGAAGAGGCCAAGCTGTTTCAAAAATTACTGTTTCCTGGTGGATTTCTCAGTGTATTTCTTACATATACTCCTCCCGTGGTCCTCCGCTGCCTGGACCAGTTAGGGCTTTGTAGCTCGTCAGTCCTCGGATGACATTTGTTCAGCTGCAACTTGGTCTTCCCCACATACCTTCACTTCTCATTACAAACTTGACCTAGTTTCTAGAGGAAGGGTTTCCTTTGGCTCCATCGTTCTTTGGCATGTCGTTCCATGAGGCTACTCCAAGAATAACGGGTAGCTGGGGACTGTGACCCATATGTGATGAATGGTAACTAGGATAACATCAGATTAATAGCTATCCACTTATCATAACTTGGTATCTGTGTTATCCATGTTCACCATTCATCATGGTCCCAGGAGTTCGGTGGACCGTGTCAGGTGGTGGATCCTTTCTGTCTGTCTTTTGTCTCTAGAGAAAACACGATCTGAGGGGTTAGAGGGCCGCAGAGCATTATGGGAGGGGAGGAACTTCAGCTAAGTTGTTGTCTAGTGTGTCGTCTCGAATCCGATGTCGGATCCTGGACCCATACATGATGAATGGTGGCTACGGAGAATACAGATACCATGTTATGGTAAATACATATTTACTATGAATAGATGTTTAGTATTTTCTTGTTTTTAATTATCTGTTATTAAATATATTTAAACTTTTCATTGTGGTTGGTCCTTTTTAAAAATATTTAAGCTTTGAGAGTATTCACACATATTTATTTAGTGACAACCCTGGCCACTCCTGAAGCCTTGCTGTTTGGCCAACATTACCATTTGTATTAGTATTAATATCACCCAGTATAATTGGGTACCCTTGTAAGAGCCTTAAAATAGCTGGTAGGGGTTGTGGTGGCAGTAATAACTACCTTATAGTTTGGGCAGAAGGAGGCACAACAGGTGAATCTGTGCCAGTGAGGAACCGGCACCCGGACTGATCATATTCCCGGGGTGCTCTTACGGGAAACTTTGCTTGATGCAGAGATGTCTACATCTGGAAATGCCAAGTGTATCCATTTGTATTCCAAGTGAATGTCCCTCTCCAGTGTCAGTGGTGAGATTCAGGCTCCTTGATTACTGGCCCAGTGTGGGGACGTCACATGTTGGTGAGCAGTGGTGTGGATATTGAACTGCTTTAGCCTGTAAGCAGTTGTCACTAAAGGTGCACTCTTAAGCAGCCACAAGGTGAACATTCAGAGTTTCATATCACAACAATTTTTTTATTTAGTTGTGTTTGTTTAGTCAGGGAGAGCAGACAAAATATCAGCAGAGGATTATGGCAAGCTGACAGAGAACCATCTGGCCAAGGTGTGTGAAGCCAAAGGATTGGTGTATGCCAACCTGACTAAAGAGGAAATGATTTCAGCCTTAGTCGCTTCTCAGACCAGCAAAAAGGAGGATGACCAATCTAGTGATGGGGATTTGTACCCTGAGAAACATTATAGTTCAACTTTTCCTCAGAGGAATTAAAAATCCATCTGTAGTTAAAGAGACTTGAACTGGAGGCCAAACATTTGGAATTAGAATCAGCAGAGAGACTGTGGCATTTGGAGGCTGAAGAAAAGGAGAAACAGATGGAATTAGAGTCAGCAGAGAGACTGCAGTGTTTGGAGGCTGAAACAAATGAGAGGTAGCATCAACATGAGAGGGAGATGCTGACTCTTTGCCAGGGCCATAGAGGTAATGGGGAAGGGAATAACCTAACCCCAGAAGCAACAAAGTTCAGTAAATTTCTTCCACAATTTGCAGAGAGTGATCATTTTGATAGTTTTATTCATATATTTGAAAAAGTATGTAAACAGCATAACATTGATCAAGGGCTCATTGTATGGTTCCTGACCCCCTTACTCCATGGTAAAGCTATAACTGCTGTTTCTAAATTGTCTGATATTGATTGTTTAAACTATGAAAAAGTCAAGAAATGTTTACTTGAATGCTTTAAGTTAACACATGAAGCTTACAGAAATAAGTGTTGTGAGCAGATGAAAGTGTTTGTGATCATGTTGCTGAGTTAAGCACTTATTTTCATAGGTGGGTGAGTGGGTGTCAGGTCACCACTTTTGAAGGGCTGACAGACCTTTTGGTGAGGGAACAAGCTCTTAGTACTTTGTCCGAGGACATGGGAATCTGGTTGGCAGACCGAGAATGCAACTCTGCAGATGAGCTGGAGTAAAAGGGGAATCTCTACTAAGCAAGCAGGGCACCCCTGCATAGGAAAGGGATACCCAGTGCTGCACATGGATATAAGGGAACCCAAGGTTGGCAGCCTAAACCACCCCAACAGAGTCCAGCAGTAACAGGCGAAACCACTAGTTAAGTACACGGCCAGGATCGAGGGTTGAATATTGTAAATGTAACCAGTGGGGTCATGTAGTATATAGACTATGGTACGGACATTTGCAGACCAATTTAAGATAGAGAGTGGGACAAATATTTGCCCCATCTGTTTTTTGCTTACAGAGAGGTACCCCAGGAATCCACAGGTTTTTAACCCTTTGAGTTGCTGCATGGGCATAGGTTGAGGGGGCCTTTAGATTTGATTTGTGATGAGTGGGATGGTGAGTGTGAATCCCATAAGGAGTCTGTTGTGGCATATGTTCTAAACCTCAGGACAAGGCTTAAAGCGCTCATGGGCTTGGCCCATGAGAACCTGGCAGGAGCCCAACAGCAGAAAAAGGTCTGGTATGATAGGAATGCTCGAGCCAGAGAGCATGCTGTGAGGCATCAGGTTATGATTTTCATTCCTGTCAGACACAGTAAGGTGCAGGCAGCATGAGAGGGACCCTTCAAAGTGGTAAGGAAGGTCAGTGATGTTAACTGCATGGTACAACTGCTAGGCAGGAGGTAGGGGCATAAATTGTACCATGTTAACCTGATGAAGCCTTACCATGATAGGGAGGCCCCGGTGCTAAGTATTTGCAGTAGGAGGCAGAAGGAGTCTGAGGGGGAACTATGGCTACAGTGAGCCAGCCAGCAAAATCACAAGTTACAGTGGTGGTGCCTAGGGTTGCAGGCATATGATATGATAGTGCAGCAGTGTAGTGGGTTCAGCAATGCCAAGGCAGTTGGGATCTCAAGACAGGATATGGGATAATGTATTCCCAGATAGGCTGATTCCTCTCAAGCAACATTTCTCAAGGGGCACTTGAAAAACTAGCTTGAGTCTTCAAAGTGGGAGAGATGTGATGATAGGCACTATTGCCTGCCATGCCAGGAGAAATAGGGCAGTGGATTTGTAACATATGCCAGCACAGCTAGCTGTAATTTTGTAAATGGGCCATTTTTGGGCTCGGTCGGACACTCCTGGTAAACAAATGTAAAATAAATAAATATAAAGTGATTTGTACAGATGCTTGTACTGAAAATGTGTTTGTGAGGTTTACTTTTGTTAAAATTTCAACAGTATTCCCTGCTGGACGTAAAAGAGATGTACATGCCTTATTGTAACTGTTTAAATGCATACAATGTAACAGCATATACTGGAATTAAAGTGATTAATCTTAATTTACCTGACTTTGCAAAATATTCTTGAAATTAATTTACTTTATGGGTTAGGCCATAAAGATATTATCTCACAGTTTTGAATGGAGCCAGAAATGCACAGTCTGTGGTAGAGAATAGGTTGTAGCAGCTGTAGGAAGAGTGGCATGGTTTTATAGTTTTATGACTTGCAGCAGTTGCACCATATCTTAGCAAAGCTCTGTTTGCGTGCATGGTAACACATAGGTGCTAAAACCCTGTCCGCTTCTAGTGATGGGGGATAGTGTGGGAAACAGAGTCACATAACCAGATGTGTGTGCTGTCATTCTGTACAGAAATAATGTTTTATATTAGAGGGACTAAAGTCTGAACAGCATTCTGTATTCTGTCTTGGATCTAACAACAAGGACCACTCACCTATCTTGCCTTTCTCTATTCAGTAAGTAAGAACAGTAATTCATTTAGTCAGTCGGGAATAAATGGTGAGATTAGTGAAATACTGTTTGTCTGTAACTGTGTGAAACTTTCCATCGGTGTTATTTTTAATATTCCCTGTGGCTGAAACTCTAATGTTTACTGTAAATAGATATATAGTATTTTCTTGTTCTTTTATTATTTATTATTGAGTATATTTAAACTTTTCATTGTGGTGGGGCCTTTTTAGAAAATATTTAAGTTTGATAGTATTTGCATACATTTATTTGGTGACATCTCTAGCCACTCCTGAAGCCTTGCTGTTTGGCCAACATTACTATTTGTATTAATATTAATTTCACTCAGTATAATTGGGTACCCTTTTAAGAGCCTTAAAGTAGCTGGCAGGGGTTCTGGTGGCAGTGATAACTACCTTATAGTTTGGGCAGAAGGGGACACAACAGGTGAATCTGTGCCAGCCTTTCCCAGGTGTGTGTGTGTGTGTGTGTGTGTGTGTGTGTGTGTGTGTGTGTGTGTGTGTGTGTGTGAGCTGTCTGGAGCAGGGACACAGAGCATTGGTTTCATAGAGAGGGTGTGGGAAGACTTAGCTTGGAGCCCCAGCTAAGGACTAAGTTCTAAGTTGTGCCAGTAAAGAGTCTTATTAAGGGTCTGGACAAATTTAGCGAGGAACCAGCATCTGGACTGAGCGTGTTCCCTGGGTGCTCTTAAGGGAAATTGTGCTTGATGCAGTGACTGCATCTGGAAGTATTGACTGTATCCATTTGTATTCCAAGTGAACATCCTTCTCCAGTGTCAGTGGTTAGGATTCAGGCTCCTTGATTAGTGGCCCAGTGTGGGGACGTCACAATGGGAACATAATAAAATGAAATATTTAGGACTATGGATTAAAAAGGATTTGGTTATGGCAGGCAAGGATATGTGGGAAGACACTAAACAAAAGATAATAGAAAAAAACAAGAAACTGGAAGCTCTTACCTATGAATATAGAGAGCAACATACAAGCAGTAAAATGTTTTTAGTCCCTTTAGTTTTATACACAGGCCAGGCATATTTTTATCAACCAAAGGAGAAATTGTGAATAGTAATTAGTAAAGAGCTGAACCCGCGGTGGTGGTGCTGTGGTAGCGTTGTCTCCTTGCAGTAAGATGCTGTCCGGTTCGATTCTCAGCTAGAGCGTCTTCTGCGTGGAGACATGCGTGAATGGGCGTACCTTCGTTGAAGGTTGTGCGTCAGGGCTGGTAACTTGGCACGTAAAAATTAACTACCAATCATTAGCAGACCAGAGTTCTGCTGTGGTGACCCCTAACTGGGAAAAGCTGAAAGACACAACAACAACAATTAGTAAAAAGCTGAAGGATTTTATTTGGGAGGGGAAGAGGGCAAGAGTCAAGTGGGATAAGTTGATCCTCCAAACAGAAATATGAGGTCTATGATTACCTTATTTGAAGGCATATTGGAGAGCTACACAGTTAAGGATGGCTCCTTTACATAACACAAGCGGAAAGCTACAGTTCATAGTGGAAAGGGATGAAGATGAAGCAGGGAGGTAATTCAAGAAATAAAGAAAGAACTGGATTTTGGACTCAGATCCTTAAGGAGAGTAACATTCATACAGAATATTATATTCATAAAGTAGCAGAAAGTATACTAAGAACTAAGCCAACACAGGAATGGAGAAAGGAGATTTCTGCTAATAGGGATGACTGCAATTAGGGATACAGAGAATAGACAGGATGGGAGCTAGAATTTACTGGGAAAAGATGGCAAAGAAGTCAAGGTATCGTAAACAAATAATTAGAAAAGGAAGGGTACTAGAATGAGAAGAGGCGAAGAAGACATTTATATTGCAGGCTAGTGATTGCCTTCCCTATCAGGGATTAAAATCAGAGTATATACAAATAAAAAAGGCATATGGGAATCCCAAATGAAAGACTTGCACTGGTTGATTTTTTAGCTGAATCTAGAACAGAAGCCACTGTTAAAAAGAGGTAATTAGTAACAAGAACTATAGGAATCAATAAGAAGATGTCAGAAAAGATTGGGAAGAGAGACTAGATATGCAATTCACAATGAAATATTGGGATAACATATGGATAGCTCCCAAATATGCAACAAAATCTATATGGTTTAGGATTTTTGCCAGAAAGTGTTTGCATAAATGCTTTTATACCACAACCAGACTCCACAAAGAATTTTTCCTCAGCAGATGGCAAATGTTGGTAGTGTGATGGGGAAGAAAGAGGTAGCTGGGAAATTATGTTTTAGTTCTGTAATGAGTTGGCAGACTTTAACAATTCCCTACAGAGTACACTGTCGGAAATACTGGGCAAGTAACTCAGAATTTTTTTTTTTTTTTGGAGCTGGGACACAGGGCCTGAGTTACCTAGACATAAGGCTTTGTTATGAGTAATTCTAGTGTCTACTAAAAAGAAAAAAACAATTACTTGAAAATGGAAATCAAAGTCTAAACCAGCTATACTTGAAGTAGTGAATATTGTATCAGAAATAAAAAAAAGCGGGAAGTAAAATTTAGAAAAGAGTAGCAGTAAATTATATTGAAAAATGGAAATTGTAGGAATGATACATGCAGACAAATGTTTTGGAAGATGAATGAGGTTTAAGAGATTACAGGACTTGAACAATTTAGCAATGTTGTTTGATTATAGATTATATAACAATATATAATCTCCTCTCCGGTCCAGCTGGTGAATCTGGGAATCTTGAGGCAATGTTACAACTGCCTCGTACACAGACAACCCTCTCCTCCTCCCAACAAATTCCAACACATGTGAGAGATGCAACCATATAGCCAAACTGGAGGCTAAGCTCTCTCAACTCAGTACTGGCATAACCAGTCAGGAGGAGAAGGAAACCACACTCACTACAATTGCAGTCTCACATAGACCTACCACGACAGCAAACCAAACACATAATCACACAAAAACATACTCGGAGGCTCTAAATAAAGATCTGCCTAAGCAACAGAGACCTCCAAAGCAGACACCCAAGCAACCGCTACCCCAAAACAAAACACGTGCAACACATATCTCACAAAGCCAGTGTGCCGAACAGTCACAGCCCTTAAGACTAAACAACACACCTGATACACTTGTAATAGGTGACTCTATCGTCAGGCACACTGACGTCCCGCTCACCAGGCTGAACAAGGAGAGGGTCACGGTGAGCAGCCTGTCGGGCGCTAGGATCCGCCACATAACACAAGCACTCAGGTCACTCCAAGGCAAGTACAAATATGACTCCGTCATTGTCCATGCTGGTGTGAATGACCTGAGATGTACCTCCCTGGACTACATGAAAAGAGACATAAAGGAACTCTCTGAGCATGTAGCCCAGGCCAGTATGACCCTGACCTTGAGTGGCATCTTACCCTCACCAAGAATGATTCCACAATATGAAGACAAGATGATCAATTTCAACAATTGGCTTAAGTACTGGTGTCATTCAAAGGGGATCCAATGCCTGTCAGCTTGGGATGATATGCTCGACAAGCCATGATGCTTCGCTAGGGACAGCTTGCACCTGTCACCCCTGGGCTTTCGGATATTGGCAAAGGCTCTTGCAAATGTTCTTAATACAGAGAGAACATTTGATAAGGCCTTCTGTTCCTCCTTTTTACCTTTTCAAAAAGTAAAACAAAACTTTTTTTTTCTTCTTCGCCTGAACCTTCTTGTGTTCTGACTGTCCTTCTCAAACATATTGGAAATATACAGTATATTTCAGAGCATTTGTTATAACTGTATTTGCTATAACTGATTTAAGTATTTTTTTCTGGCTTTTTGAATATTTACTGCTTAGCGACTGCATCTTAGCCTGTTTATACAGCTCTGCATTCTATTTAAACTGTTTTTGTGTTGATTAACTGTTTTGCACTCTTAAAAGTTATTTGTTGCTTAATTTTACCTGTAGGCTAACACACTCAAGTGTGCTAGCCACTTAAAAGCATTTATAGCATTTACTGTCTGTTTTTTTTCCTTGTCTCTGTAAAAAAAAAAAAAAAAAAAAAAAAATCTCTTGTTTTCCCACCTTACTGAACTAGAGTAGTCCAGTTTCAGAGTTGCTGATCCCTGGGCTTTGTTTTTAGTTCCTGTTACTGATCCATTGCCTTATTAGGAAGGAGGGAAGTTTCTTTGCTTACCAGTGGGAGTGGGAAGCACTGAGCAGCCTGTTTGTCCGAATTGGTGAAGTTTCAGCCAGAAACTAGTAGTCTATTGGTCGTTTTGGGCCAATTCCTAGCTCCTTTCAGCCCCCTGCTATAAAACACGCTAAACACGTGTTTTCCAGCTTGTACCAACTCTGCACAGATCCTCGTGGTGGCCTGCAGAGTGATCCAAGCAGCAGAGAGCTAAAAGAGTGACTTTCTACCAGATATAAGTATTTGTTGTGGCTTTCCCACTGTTATTAAGCTAGCGACTGCATTTCGCCTGTTTTACTGCTACTTTAAGTGATTTCTGCATTTTACACTGTTTATTGCACTTTAAGTTACTAATTGTTGCAAATTGTTTCTGTAGGCTACACACTAAAGTGCGCTAGCCGATTTACAGCATTTATAGCATTTACTGTCTGTTTTTTTCCTTATCTCTGTAATAAAACAAAAAATCTCTTGTTTTCCCACTTTACTGAACTAGAGTAGTCCAGTTTCAGAGTTGCTGATCCCTGGGCTTTGTTTTAGTTCCTGTTACTGATCCATTGCCTTATTAGGAAGGAGGGAAGTTTCTTTGCTTACCAGTGGGAGTGGGAAGCACTGAGCGGCCTTTTGTCCGATTTGGTGAAGTTTCAGCCAGAAACTAGTAGTCCATTGGTCGCTTTGGGCCAATTCCTAGCTCCCTTCACCCCCTGCTATAAAACACGCTAAACTGTACTGCTGATCTAACCAGCATATCCTATAACTGAAAAGTTCATCTCTACTTGATTCCCAAGTAGACTATTCTCTATCTGTAAAGCCTAGCACTTACTCCTACAGTACTTGCACCTTGATAAAGCACTCACACTATAGATAGTACCCCACCAGCCCAAAACCCACTTCCCCCGGAGTCCTTTGAAAGTTCTTTATCTACTACTTCTAGTATGTCGAGGGATCAGTTGCTAGTGTCCTCTCCAGCTCAACTGGTGAACCTGGGAATATTGAGGCAATGTTACAATTGCCTCATGTACACAGACAATCCTCTCCTTCTCCCACAAAACACAAATACATGCGAGAGATGCAACTATACGGCCAAACTGGAGGCTGAGCTCTCTCAACATAGGACTGGCAAGACCAGACAGGAGGAGAAGGCAACCACACACAATACATACCCAGTCACACATGGTACCATCACAACTTCAAATCATACACATACTCACACAAAGACATACTCGGAGGCTCTGGTCAAAAATTTACCAAAACAGCAGAGGCCACCAAAGCAGACACCCAAACAACTACCACCTCACGACTCAACACATGCAACACATAGACCACACAGTCAGAGTGGCAAACAGTCACAGCCCTTAAGGCCAAACAAAATGCCAGACACACTTGTCATTGGTGATTCCATAGTCAGACACACTGACGTCCCGCTCACCAGACTGAGTAAGGAGAAGGTCACAGTAAGCTGACTGTCGGGCGCTAGAATCCGCCACATAACGCAAGCACTCAGGTCTCTCAACAGCAGGTACAAGTACGACTCAGTCATTGTCCACGCTGGTGTCAACGACCTGAGACGTACCTCCTTGGACTACATGAAAAGGGACGTCGAGGAGCTCTCTGATTATGTAGCCCAGGCAGGTATGACCCTGACCTTGAGCAGTATCCTACCTTCACCTAGAATGATGCCACAATACAGTGATAAGATGATCAGCTTTAATAATTGGCTTAAATTCTGGTGTCATTCAAAGGGGATCCAATGTCTGTCTGCCTGGGATGACATGCTGGACAAGCCACGCTGCTTCGCAAGGGACGGCTTGCACCTGTCACCCTGGGCTTCCGGATATTGGCAAAGGCTCTTGCCACCCCCATAGTGCCTTTTTAGGCAAGGCTCAAATTCTAAACCTACCACCCTAGAACACCAAAAAGGAAAAAACTAAGGGTAATGCTGCTCAATGCCAGAAGTCTCAATCTCAAGATGCACGACTCGAGGCCCTTCTCAATATGGAGAACATCGATGTCTGTGCTGTGACAGAAACCTGGTTCAAGGCTCCTGAGAGCACCCCAGCACTAACAGGTTTCACCTCATATCATGCTCCGCCCCAAAATCCGAACAACACCAAGAAAGGAGGGGGTGTCCATATTCATAAAGGACACCCACACCTCAAGGTTGGTGGCAACGCATCGATGCATCGGAGACCATCCAGGTGCAATTAACCATAGGCAAGACTGCTCTGCAATTTGTAGCATGTTACAGGCCACCCTCTCAAACTCAGGAACCTCACATGGCCTTCCTGAAAACATTGGAGGGATAAATGTATCTCCAAACACCATCATACTAGGTGACTTCAACTACCCTAATATAGACTGGGAACACTACTCAAGCCCGAACACTCTAACCCAAAGATTCCTGGAGTTCATAAACTCAAATGCCATGGAACAACTAGTCACCATCCCCACAAGAGGTGAAAACATACTTGATCTCATCATCACGAACATGGGATCAAAATGTTCAACACCGAAGTATACCCCTCACTGGTGAGATCAGATCATAAACTAATCTCGCTGGAGGTCCTCATCCCGCCCCCACCTGAAACAAAAAAGACCACAGTGAAAAACTTCTCAAAAGCCGATTTCACACTTCTAAAAACTAGTGTGGTCTCCTTTAAGGCCCCTGAGCCAGTGGTAAACATTACTCAAACCGCTGAATCACTTACAAATGCCTTCTACCAGCACCTACAGGACTGCATGGATCAGGCAATCCCAAACAAAACTAAGACTCTCTGTACCAAAGGCAAGCGTCCAGTCTGGTGGACCCCAGCCATAAACAAGCTCTACAACAAAAGGAGGAAGCTACTACAAGATAGAGCAAAATCCTTGAAAGGTAAGACACCTTTGATCATTATAAGTAAAAACTAAGAGCTCTCATAAAATCATCCAAGGCAAATTTTGAGAGAAAAATCGCCAAGGACTCTAAAGACAATCATAAGGCCTTCTTTAGCTATGTTAGAAACCTAGGAGGAAACTCCCAGATATGCTCAGAATTAGTTCAAAATGATGTGAAAATTATTGAACCTACACACATTGCTAACATACTGGCTGACAGGTTCAGTGCAAACTTCTCCGCCCCCCCCAAAAGGAGAGATATCATTTCCAGAGGATTGTAGCCCCCAAGACATCTCCAACCCCCAGGTGAGAACTGACCTCACTAAGGCAAAAACACAGCATCCATGGGACCGGATGGTGTCCCCGGCTGTGTGCTTCATGAACTCAACGAGGAATTAAACCCACAGTTAGGACAGCTGTTTAATCTTAGCCTCACCTCAGGATACACCCAAGGAGTGGCGCACGCGACTGTGGTCCCACTTCATAAGGGCGGTGCCTCCACAGACCCTGGAAATTACCGCCCCATTAGCTTGACAAGCCTTATCTGCAAAGCCATGGAGAGGATCATAATGGAACTCATAAATAAAGACATAGGGAACTTGCAGACTTTGGATCCAACCCAGTTTGGCTTTGTCAAAGGCAGATCCTGCCTCTTAAACTTGGTTGACTTTTTCGAGACAGTCACCAAGGCCATTGATGAGGGAAAGGCAGTCCATACAGCCTACCTCGACCTGGCAAAGGCGTTCACACAATACCCCACTCAGGTATCATCGAAAAACTCATCAGCTTGAATGTAAACCCATACATCACAAGATGGGTTGCAAACTGGCTAGCGACAGAACCCACAGGGTCAGAGTTGCTGGAGCCATGTCAGACTCAAAGCCTGTCACAAGTGGTGTCCCACAGGGCTCAGTCCTGGGTCCACTCTTGTTCGGCATCTACTTTTCTGAAGTACAAGCAAACACAGGAGGGTTATGGCTGACAAAGTTTGCAGATGACTGCAAACTGGGCCATAGTCGAAAACACATCTGACACAGATATCCTCCAGAAGGGCCTCACAGAAACGGATAACTGGTGCCAGAGCCATGGCCTGAAGTTAAACGCCAAAAAATGCATAGTCATACCCTTCGGGAAAAACAAGGTTACCCCTAGCTACCATATAGGTGACAATCCACTGAGCACAGAAAAAGTCATCTGGGATCTGGGGACCCAAGTTGACAGTAGTCTTTCGTTTGACACTCATGTTGCTAAAGTAGTTAGGAAAACCTTCTATATCGCCCACCTGATCATGAAGGGATTCACATCTAGATCAAGGGAGGTCATCGTCCCCTGTACTCATCACTCATTAGACCTATGATTGAGTACAATGCCCGTTCGAATGTATCTGACCAGACACCTGATGCAGCTTGAAAGGCCCCAAATGTTCCTCACCAAAAGGATAAAGGGTCTCAAAAATATGTCTTATGCTGCCCGACTGAAAGAACTCCAGCTTTATTCAGTCTCATACCGCTTGCTCAGAGGTGACCTGTGCCTGACATATAAGGCCATGTCAAACCCAGATTTGATGAATATGCTTCACCTCAAAAATCTAGATCCCTCAGAACCACAAGGGCGGGAGACTTAAACCTTGACACGGTTATAAATAGAACGTGCTGGAGGGACAGATTCATCACCCAGAGACTCCCTATGCTGTGGAACAAAATCCCGGTACATGTGAGGCAGAGCACCTCGCTGGCCTTGTTCAAGAGGAATCTTGACCAATGGATGGGAGATCGCAGATATACCCCAGGGATTACTTCAGTGTCACTGCTTGACAGAGGCACAGAAAAATGATAGGCATAGTTTTTATTCAAACTAAAGGGGTGGCGAAAGCCACATAACTATGGGCTAGGCTTATAAATGCCCTTGGGCAGATAGCCTAGTATGAACCTATGAACCTATGAACCCCCGTAGTGCCTTTTTTAGGCAAGGCTCAAAAGACAAACCCACCTCCATAGGTATCACAAGGGATAAGAAACTAAGAGTAATGCTACTCAACGCCAGAAGTCTAAACCTCAAGATGCACGCACTCGAAACTCTCCTTAGCATGGAGAACATCGATATCTGTGCAGTAACAGAAACCTGGTTCAGGGTTCCCGAGAGCACCCCAGCACTACCAGGTTATACCTCATACCATGGTTTTCGGCCCCAAAACTTGGACCGAACCCCAAAAGGAGGGGGAGTATCGAAATTCATCAAAGATACCCACACCTCCAGGTTGGTGGCAAAGCACGAAGCATCAGAGACTATCCATGTGCAACTAACAGTGGGTAAAACTGCCTTCCAGTTTATAGCCTGCTACAGACCACCCTCCCAAACCCAGGAACCCCACTCGGCCTTCCTGAGAACACTGGAAAATATGAAGTTCTCTCCAAACACCATTATATTGGGCGACTTCAACTACCCAAACATAGACTGGGAGCATTACTCTAGCTCCAACACCCTAGCCCAAAGGTTCCTAGAATTTATAAACTCAAATGCTATGGAACAACTTGTTACTACTCCCACAAGAAGGGAAAACATACTGGACCTGATCATCACCAACATGGGGACTCTATGCTCCAGACCAGAAGTGTATCCCTCACTGGTAAGATCAGACCATCTCACTGGATATTCACATCCAGACCCCACCCCCTGCCCAGAAAACCACAGTGAAAAACTTCTCTAAAGCAAATTTCATCAAAACTGAGGTGGAATCCTTCAAAGCCCCCGGGCCTGTGGAAAATACGGCCCAGACCGCAGAATCCTTTATAAACGCATTCTATGAACACCTTCAGGAATGCATGGATCATGCGATCCCGAATAAAACCAAGACCCAATCCTCCAAAGGCAGACGTCCTGTCTGGTGGACCCCAGCCATAAACAAACTATACAATAGAAGGAGGAAGCAACTAAATGATAGAGCAAAATCCCAAAAAGGGAAGGCATCACTGATCAGTATTAGCAAAAAACTACGGGCACTCATAAAATTGTCTAAGGCCAGCTTCGAGAGAAAAATTGCACAGGACACTAAGGATAATCACAAGGCTTTCTTTAGTTATGTTAGGAACCTGGGTGGTAATTCCCAGATATGCTCAGAATTAGTCCAAAATGACAAAAAATACACTGAACCCACAGACATTGCCAACATCCTAGCTGACAGGTTCAGCGCAAACTTCTCCCCCCACTCCCCACCAAAAGGGCAAATATCTGTCCCAGCAGAGTGCTGCCCCCCTGACATCTCAGATGCTCAGGTAAGAGCCGCCCTCTCCAAAACAAAAAACACAGCATCAATGGGACCAGACGGTGTCCCGGGCTGCGTCCTACATGAACTCCAAGAAGAGCTAAACCCAAACATAAAACTACTGTTCAATCTCAGCCTAACTAGAGGATATGTGCCCAGAGAGTGGCATACAGCAACAGTGGTCCCTCTCCATAAAGGTGGTGCCTCAACGGATCCTGGAAACTATCGCCCCATAAGCCTGACTAGCTTGGTCTGCAAAGCTATGGAAAGGATCATCATGGACCTCATAAATAAAGATATTGGGGACCTATAGACACTGGATCCTACCCAGTTCGGCTTTGTTAAGGGCAGATCCTGCCTCTTAAACCTGGTTGATTTCTTTGAAACAGTCACCAAGGCCATTGACGAGGGGAAGGTGGTCCACACAGCCTACCTGGACCTCGCAAAAGCCTTCGATACAATACCCCACTCGGGCATTATAGATAAGCTCACCAGCTTAAATATAAACCCCTATGTCACTAGATGGATTGCAAACTGGCTCAAGGACAGAACCCACATGGTTAGAATTGCTGGAGCCATGTCAGACTCCAAACCAGTTAAAAGTGGTGTCCCACAAGGCTCAGTCCTGGGACCTCTCTTGTTCGGTATATATTTCTCGGAGGTACAGGCCAACACGGAAGGACTGTGGCTGACCAAGTTCGCAGATGACTGCAAACTGGGTGCCATAATCGACTCTCCAGCCGACACAAGCATCCTCCAAAAGGGCCTCATAGAAACAGACAACTGGTGCCAGAGCCATGGCCTCAAGCTAAATGCCAAAAGTGTATAGTCATCCCTTTGGCAAAACAAAGTGCCCACAAATTACCACATAGGTGGTAATCCATTAAGTACACAAGAAGTAATTAGGGACCTGGGGACCCAAGTTGATAGCAATCTGTCATTTGACAACCACGTGGCCAAAGTGGTTAGAAAAACATTTTATATAGCCCACCTAATCATGAAGGGATTCACATCTAGATCAGGGGAGGTCATCATGCCTCTTTACTCATCCCTCATCAGGCCCATAATTGAGTACAATGCCCCTTTTGGGATGTACCTTACCAGACACCTGCAGCAACTGGAAAGACCCCAAAAGTACCTCACCAAGAGGATCAAAGGGCTCAAACAGATGCCATATGCTGCCCGGTTAAAGAAACTCCAGCTCTACTCAGTGGTATACCGCCAGTTCAGAGGCGATCTGTGCCTGACGTATAAAGCCATGTCCAACCCGGAATTAATGGACATGCTGCACCTCAGAAAATCCAAATCTCATCGAGCTATGCGCTCGAGAGACTTGAACCTCAGCACTGAAATAAATAGGACATGCTGGAGGGACAGATTCATAACCCAGAGGCTCCCTTCACTCTGGAATAAAATCCCAGTCCAGGTTAGGCAGAGTCCCTCATTGACTTTCTTCAAGAGGAATCTTGATGAGTGGATGGGAGATCGTAGGTTTACCCCGGGTATCACTTCTGTGTCACTGTTAGACAGAGGCACAGTATACTAACCTCGAAAAAGGGCATAGCAAAATAAATTAAAAATGGGTGGCGAAAGCCAAACACATTCTGGCTAGGCTTATAAATGCCCTAGGGCAGATAGCCTAGTATGAACCTATGAACCTATGTGATGTATAATGTTTGTAAACATTAACTTATTAATATGGTTTGATTATTTTTATATAAATGTAATTTTCCTGTGCCACAAGTGATAATTCAATACATGCTTTTTAAAAAAAGTACAGGAGTGTGAATCACCAAGGACAGATGCAAGCATATAAATATCTAGAAAATGCTTGCCCTGATCAAGTCACTCAACTCTCTGAAACATATTTGGAATATATAACAATATATGTGATATATAATGTTTGTAAATGTTGATTTATTACTATAGCTTGTTTACTTTTATATAAATGTATTTTTCCCATGCCACAAGTGATAATTCAGTAAATGTGTTTAAAAAAAGTGTAGAGGTGTAGCTCACCAAGAACAGATGCAAGCACATAAATATATAGGAACTGCTTGCCCTGATCAAGGCACTCAACTCTCTGAACCATATTCGGCTCACAGGACCTCTTCAAAGTGGATTCAAACTATTTCACACTCATGGAGAACAGTTTAGCAGATCGTTTTGACTTCTACAAGATGGCTATCCAAGTTGCAAGCTCTTATGGTGAGTCAGCCCTACCTCATTTTCCATAGGGGCAGGGTTTCTTTGAGAACTCATCTTTCTTTTATGCCTAACGTGGTATGCAAATTTAAATTAAACCAAGTTCTACCCCTAGCCATGTTAGGTTGGGATATAGCTTCACAGCACAGTCTCACTGTACAAGCATCCTACATTCTGTCAGACCATAATTGTGTGGCAGACCCTCACAAATGGAAATTCGATTAGGTCTTCCAATATTTGATCCATCTGTGGGAGTCCCTCAAGTAGACCTTTTTGCCTCCTCTTTGAACAATCAACTGGCCTGATTCTGTACCAGGACTCTGTAGGCCTGGAAGACAGATAACTTTTCTTCTGTTTTCTTTGGACAAGAATGTTTCTGTTTGCTTTTCCACCCTTTCCACTAATATCCAGGATAGTTCAGAAGATTCAGAAGGAATCCCCCAAGGACACTGTGGTGACTCCCTTCTGGCCTAGACAACTGTGATTCTCCCTTTTTTCAGAAATGGACAGGGGCAGTTATCACAGGCGTACTCACAGACTGGATTTACTCACACAAGAACAGCGGTGTTTGGTACTCTCCAACATCAGTCACTTTCAATTGACTACCTGGATGATAAATTCTTAATTTCTTTTAGGCACGTGTTTACTGAGGACGTGCAACAGGTACTAATATAGGCAAGGAACCCAACAACTTGAAAATCAAGTATTAGCAAATGGAAAAGGTTTTCTAGTTGGTATCAAAAACATAACCAGCACCCATTCAGGCCTCGTTGTTCCCTGTTTTTTACAACAGTTGTGTTAGTTACAATCCAATGGCCTTTCTTATTCTTCTCTCAGGGTTCATTTATCGACCTTTTCAACATGTCTTCCCATAGATCCCCCTCTTTCAAGGCTGTCTCGTGTAAAATGTTCTTGAAAGGGTTTTTTCATAAGTGGCTGCCATGTAAACCAGTGGCCCCTGCTTGGGTCTTAATTTTGTGTTAGACAGGCTAGCACTTGGCACCATTTAAACCAGCTATTCTGGCTGACTTTAGGTTCTTAACATGGAAGACAGTTTTACTGATTGCTCTGGCCTCTGCAAGAGGGGTATATGAGCTGCACATTTTTACGGTGAGTCAGCCCTATTTCATTTTCCATAGGGGCAGGGTTTCTTTGAGAACTAATGTTTCTTTTATACCTAAAGTGGTATCCAAATGTACTTTAAGCCAAACTATCCATCTACCCATTTTCTTTACTTAATATAAAAATGAGGGCAATAGGATGCTCCATACCTTAGATTCCCACAGTCAGCTTAGGTACTATCTTAAGACAGAAATGTATCTCTCAGATCTCTGGATAAATTGCTTAGTTCTTGCAAAGGTAAGAAGAAAGGGCAACCTGTGTCAAAACAGACTATTTCCTAATAGTTGTATGAGATTATTACCGTTTGTTATACGTATACTCACCATAATAAATATATTCCGGGCAGGATCAAGGCCCTCTCTACTAGGGCCTTGGCTTTATATATGTTTTTTTTGGAAAGGATTCAATTCTAGAAATATTCTGGAAGCTGCTACTTGTTTCTCTGTACATACTTTTGCAAACTACTTCTGTAGGTCCAGATCAAGCTTTGCTAGGACTGTTCTCCTGGGGACTCTTCTCCTCCCACCTCCTAAATGTAGTTAGCTATGGTAACCTACCCATATCACAAAGATTACTGCAGTAGTGATCATTATGATGAACATATTACAGTTGTGTAAGTTGAACTTATAATAGTAGATGTTCGAATGATCAATGCTGCAGTAGACGCTTCCTCCATTCCCTTTGTTGTTTTTTTTTTTGGTGTATTTGGATATTTATGTTTTGTTGTTCCTAGCATAGTCCTTTCAGGGCTCAGCCTCCCACTTTCTGCTAGCAGGAAAGCTCATGAAGGACTCCGCTCCCAAACTTTTCTTTTAGTCAGCTCAGCTCAAGCTGCTTGACAGTTTGGGTGCAGAGAAGGTTATATCCTTGACAGGATAACACCCATAAAGTTAAGTTACTGCATTAGTGAATATTCAAACATCAGTTGTTATGTTAAGTTCGGTTTACACAGCTGTACTTTCATGGTATTAATTGAAGGCTTACATAATGCTGCAAAAGCTGTCAGTGATATAAGCTTTCTGTTTACTACCATTCGGCAGTAATTCAAACTTGTTTGGCTGTATAAATATTTGCATAATTATTATATTTCTGTACATATTTTTGTACATATATTTCTGTACATATCTTTGTTATTGTGCACTTGTATGGATTGTGTTTCAGTATTTCTCATGCTAAGTTACAAGAGAGGTCACAAATGGCTCCTTACACCAGTGGTGTACTTGGTAAAACAAAAATTGATTTTTTTTTCCTGGAGATACTATGAGTGTGTGGCATATGTTCACAACTATATGAATAACTTCAACCACAAGGTATTTATATGGGACACAATGGTATTAACTGAAAGTAGTAGATACAATGCTTAAGCACTTTGCACTGATAGTTACTGTCTAACCAGCACTGCGTCACAGATGTTTACATGTATTTGTCCATTAAATATTCGGATATGCATGCTATTCAGAATTATGCAAATATCTGAAAAATGGAATACCGTCTACAAATCTGGTGTGCAGCCAAATTAAGATCACATTTGCTTGAACAAAAGTTTCACTGATAGGTGGGGTTTGTCTGGAATGGTTACAGAGATATTAATACTTGTTTGCATAATTATAGTAAGTAAATGTATGCAAGGCTGGCCTTTGGTCAACTGGTGCCCTAGGCAAAAGGGCTACACAGCATCCCCCCACACCACCCGGTGCTGCCATCCTGGTCTACCTGTACCATCCAGACTATTTTCTTCTTCTTCCTTTTTATCACGTTTTGTCTTACTATTCAGTTTTTCCTGCATTCATTCAACATATTTTAAAGAAACTATCTCTTTACTATAAAAAATAAACAAGTAAATACTGGAAAAGCGTCTCTGCTAGAGTGGCAGTCGGACAACATTCTGCATGGGCCTCTCTGAATTAACAAGCCTCAACTCTGAAGCCTACATCAGTGCCGAACTATCATGTGCTGAAGCACCAAAGGGCAGGGATGGCTCTGACAGCCTTGGGGTTAAGCCCTCCCCTTGCACTCCAGCACTGAGCTCTTGGCTCTGAGATTCCTCCAGCTCTGAACAAGACAGGGCTGAAAGAGAGAGAGAGAGAGACCCTGTCCGAGTCAAGGAGGGTGAGGCTCTCAGGTCAGATAGCGATACATAGGGATAGACTGGTGCCGAAATCACAGATTACAATAGGAGGATTAGCATCAGATAAGGTAATGGAGGGGTGATTGGACCTGTACTCAGAACTGCCTGAAGTGACAATACTGAGAGAACCCCCGAGTTGGATCTGTGCTTTTAGGAATTTCCTCATCACTCTGTTGACATCCTGACCTGACAGACTCCTATAGGCCTGGATCAATGATGCCAGTGAAGCTGGTCTAGATAGTCTCTTTTCTGAATAATCAGGGAATGTAATCTAGTACTTACTGGTTCTGATGAGAGCTAAGGCCGACTAGCCAGTGAAGAGATCCAATATTCTCATGGATCCAAACATATGGGTATCCTCATATCAAGCCCAGGTGCTGGTGTCAGGATCTGGTGTCCTTTTACTACACTTTTCAGTCTCTGTTCTGTCTTTCTTGTCCTTGTCCTTTGTAGTCTCCTTCTGTTTAGACTTATCTGTTTCCTTTGGTTTCTTCTCCTTGGTGTCTGAAGAAACGGTACAAGGGATAGACTGGGGAGGAAGAATTCTCTTGACAATTAATTTCTCTCTTGTTTGCTGCAAAGTCCTTGCACTGAATGAAGAACAAGCCTGTCCCAGCTCCACCAGGTGTTCCGCTCCTAAACAATATATAGAAATAGACTATAGGTCCTGGGGTGGCAATTTGTGACCAGACTTTGAACATTTAGACATTTTTTGGCCCTCTGATGTCTTAAGAAATTAAATTAAAAGAACATGAAAATGGCATATTCTTGACTGCAACCACTAATAATAATAATAACAATAATAGTAATAATAATATCTTGTAGGAAAGACACGCTATCTAAAGCTATGGTCAAAAACACTACACATAGTGAACAAACTCTTCCTACTGCCTAAATGCTATATAGCAAGTCTATAGAAAACTCTAGAACTATTAACACACTAAATAACATGCACACACTCACAAGGAAAAAATTGCTACCACACCTACTGCTAATCTACAAAGCTACAACACCTAAAGTGTCTATAAGACTAAAAAAACTACAAACTGTAAAAATACCAACTATAAATATCTGTCAGAGCTGATAGTGTCATCGGCTTTTGAAGCCTTTCAGAGAGTCATGTTGACTCCTAGGCTGAAGATGTCTTCAATTAAATTGGTTTAATCTAAAACCCATGTGGAATCTGGTTCTTCCCATCATCATCAGTCTAGTCAACAGGGACAGTTGGTACCAAAGCTTCAGGAGACTTATGTAGTAAGTTCCCAGTCTGATTTAGAACCCTCTGATTTTCCCACAGAGCAGGTACACTAAAAAAATACTTGCAAGTGGAAGCATATTGACTCTTCTTCAGAGTCACTCACAGAAGACACGGACTTAGAGGAAGGATAAAGTTCTCCCAAAACCCCCTGAAGGTGTGACCTTTGGCAAAACCTTGAAATTAATGAAACAGAAGGGGGGATGGTCCATGACCTTTCCTTCTTCTGATGAGTCTGTGTTCCTAGAGGCTTTTGGTTCCATCTCATCTTCTTCCTGGGTGATTCCTCCCATCTATCCATTAGGGGACCTGATGGCCCAGTGGGCATGGAAGGGTCCTAATGTGCTGGAGGCTGTCCCTCGAAAACTTGACCAGATACTGATATTATCAGCACTGGCCAATAGGAAGAACTGGAGCAAGGGAACTCCTGTAGATGCAATAGTGGTAGTTGCCGCCACCAAGAAGGAACTCTCGGAAGAGAGTTTGGTGGTCCATCCTCCGAACAGAGAGTTCTGAACATTGGATTGTTTTGGGAAACGGGCATATGCTTTAGTGTTGTTTGCCACAAGGGTGCTGGATTACTTTGCCCATGTCACTTATTTTCAGATAGATCTAACCAAAGAGATTTTCAAGTCTCTGTCTTCGAAGTCTTGCCTTTGGATGTCCAAAGGAAAGTGGAATGTTAGCTATCAACTCTACAGTCTTTGTCTAATGTAGCCATGAAACTCATTTCAAATACAGCAGATGGCTCAGCTGGGGCATTAGGCACTGGCATTATGGTATGCCAGTACACTTGGATGCGTCTTTGTGACTTTGCAGAAAGTTTCAAGATATCCTTTATTAATGCCCCCTATTACTGATCCACATTGTTTGGATGAAAAGTCAAATACACTTTTTACTAGAAGTCATCAGGATTATAAGACCCTCTCTGCCATATACATCCACTTTTCTGCTCCTCAAAGGTCCTTTTCCAGGAATCAGAAAGTGGGAAAAAAGATGTGGTTTAGAAAATCTCAGGGGTCTTACCAAGAGTCTTCTTGTGATAGACCTCTTCAGAGCAGAGGAGGAGGATAGCAAATCGGATGTCGCCCAAGAGGCAGAAATGGCTTGCAGAATTAGGGTTTCAGAGGGCCATTTTCCAAGAAACCCTTTTATTTGCCCATGAAGGAGTGCCCAACTGCTGCACTCTGGAGATAGTCGGAGGGGTGATTGTTTCTGCAATCAGTAGCCTGACAAGACATAATCACAGATACCTGGATGCTAGACATTATTTCCAGAGGCTACATAATTCCATTTTCCTGCACTCCACAACTAAAGAAAAAAAGTTCCAGAAGTCCCATCCAGTCAACAGGAACTGGCAGTAGCAAACATTTCAAAGCTACTAAAAAAAAAGTCATCTAGCCAGTCCCCAAAGACCAAAAAGGATCCGGATTCTATTCAAGCTTCTTTTTAGTTCCAAAGAAGACAGGGGACCTCAGACCTATTCTGGACCTGAGTCATTTAAACAAATTGGTAAAGCACACAAAATTCCAGATGAGCACAGTTCAGTCTATTTTACCTATTTGTGAGACAGGACAATCGGATGTGCCCGAAAGATCTGTAGGACACATACTATCATGCAAAAATAACAAACTGGGAGCCAGTCACTACCAATTTTGACATTTGCCCTTCAGTCTCACAGCAGCCCCTAGGGTGTTTGCAAAGATGATGGCAGTGGTAACAGCATGGCTCTGTCTGCTAGGGTCCAGGTTTTCCCCATAGCTAAATGACTGGCTCCTGGCAACTGCTTCAAAGCAGCTGTCAGGAACCAGTCCTGTCCAGTCCGGATGGTGCAGTGGTGCAGCGGTAGTGTTGTCGCCTCACAGCCAGAGGTTCTCTGGTTCGATTCTCGGCTGGAGTGCCTTCTGTGCGGAGTCTGCATGTCCTCCCTGCATTCGTGTGGGTTTTCTTCGGGTACTCCGGTTTCCTCCCATGTGTGTGTTTTCTTCGGGTACTCCGGTTTCCTCCCACGTTACAAAGACATGCATATGAAACATTTCTCCCCGGGACACCACTGAAAATTGGCTTTGTTCCAAGTTGGACTTTCCTGGTAAACAAAATGTTAAATAAATAAATAAATAAATAAATATTGTGTCAACACAGAGACTCCATGTTCTGAATGCTTTGGCAATTAGAGATAACAGTAAATCTACCAAAAAATCAGCTTGACCCAACACAAAACACAGAATTCATAGGATGCCACCTGAATACTGTCTTACAGTTAGTCAGCCTGCCCCATCACAGACTCTTGTGTCTTCAGGTGATAGCCTGTTATCTCTTCTAAAGCATCAGTCTCCTACAGCTAGGTCTTATGGCCTCATCCACTCTGTTAGTCCCTCTAGCAAGGTTTCATATGACAGTGCTGCAGTGGGCATTGGTGGTACAATGGTCCTAGAAATACAGTCACCCACAAACTAAGATCAGGCTGATGCCTCTATGCTGGAAACATATATTGTGGTGGATGACATCATCATCTCCATCACTGATGGAAAGTCTTCCCTTTATGAGAGGTTCTCCTTCAGCAGTGGTGACAATGGATGCTTCCCTATTGGGGTGGGGGAGGAGCATTTTGAAGGGAAGACTGTCCAGGGCACCTGGTTGCAGACAGAGGCAAAGTTACGCATAAATTATCTGGGGATTAGGGTGGTCCTCCTAGTGTTGTAGACATTTCAGGATGCTCTCCCCAAAGGTGTAATAGCAGTACAGAAGATTAATATGTCTGTGGTTTAGTACTTAAACAAACAGGGAGGAACAAAATCTTACCCCTTGTGTCGAGAAGCCATGAAGGTGTGGCACTGGGTGATGTCTTCACAATGCTTTATGGAGTCTTCACATGCTTGGAGTGATTAAGTATCATTTTTCTGCATTTTCTTGCTGCCTTTAGATAATTCCACCTAAAACGCAGATTTTTTAGAGTTTCTGTAATTCAGAAAGCTTGTTTCAGCTACATATTGTATTTATTTTACTGGCTGCACTTTAACAAAGTTGTTTTTGTGTTTAAATTATCTGTTTAACTGCTGTAGGCTACACACTCAAGTGTGATAGCCATTTCTGTGGATTTAAAATGTTTTTTTGATTGTATCTGCTTTATTTTCTGGAAAAAAAAATACTTGTTTTCCCACCTTTCTAAGCTAGTATAGTCCAGTTTTCAGGTTAGTGCTGAATTCAGGGCTGTGTTACAAGTTTCTGCATTTACCCGCACCTTACTTGGATAGAAGGAAGTTTCTCTGTTCACTGTGAGAGAGGGAGCTTTGAGCAGCCTATCTGTCCCTGGAGGAGTGGTTTCAGCCCAGAAATTAGTAGTTTATTGGCAATTTAGGCTAATTTCTATCTCTTTAATTTCCTTGCTATAAAACCCGCATTTGCGCAGTTTTCCGTGCCAGGCAGCGCCTGTTAGCTTAGGGTATAACTATTCCCTGCTCCACAAAGTCTACTCTTCAATTTTTCTCATGGAACTAGACAAACTTTCAATTTAAGCACTCAAACCATTCACTTCTCATCCCGGCACATGCTCAAAATTCATAGCAAGCACTAATAAACCTTAGAACACTAGACCCCCCTATACTGTAGTGAAGAACAAGGTTTTCTATTCAACCTTACCAGCCAATCAATAAAACAGTTCACTGTACCTATCTAGGCATATCCAAAGGGTAGTTTCATGTGTACTCTCTGGTCCAACTGGTGAACCTGGGCATTTTGAGGCAATGTTACAATTGCCTCATGTACACAGACAACCCACTCCTCCTTCCACCAAACACTAATACATGCGAGAGATGCAATTATACAGCCAAACTGGAGGCTAAGCTCTCTCAACCCAAGACTGACCAGGCAGTCAAGAGGAGAAGGAAATTACTTGCATCACACCACCAGTCTCACATAGACCTGTGAAACCAGCACCGGCAAAAAACACACATAAATACACGAAAACATACTTGTAGGCTCTAAATAAAAATCTGCAGAAGCAACAGAGACCTCCAAAGCAAACATTAAGCATCTTCCACCCCCCCCCCAACACAAACCATGAAACACATACTTCACAAAACCAGTGTGCCATGCAATCACAGCCCTTAAGGCAAAATAACATACCCAACACACTAGTAATAGGTGACTCTATAGTCAGGCACACTGACGTCCCACTCACTAGACTGAACAAGGAGAAGGTTACTGTTAGCTGCCTGTCGGGTGCAAGGATCCGCCACATAATATAAGCACTCGGGTCACTCCAGAACCAGTACAAATATGACTCTGTCATTGTCCTGAGCCATAGCTCCCTGGACTACATGAAAAGAGAAATGGAGGAGCTCTCTGATCACGTAGCCCAGGCCGGTATGACCCTGAGTAGCATCCTGCACTCACCAACAATGATAGCACGGTATAGAGAAAAAAATTATCAATTTCAGCAATTGGCTAAGCTTCTGGTATCATTCAAAGGGGATCCACTGTCTGTCAGCCTGGGATGACATGCTCGACAAGCCACGCTGCTTCGCTAGAGATGGCTTGCACCTGTCACCCTTAGGCTTTCTGATATTGGCCAAGGCTCTTGCCATCCCCATAGTGCCTGTTTTAGGCAGGGCTCAAAAGACAAACCCACCACCGTAAATAGCGCAAGTAACAAAAAACTGAGGGTAATGCTGCTCAGTGCCAGAAGTCTAAACCTCAAAATGCATGCAGTCGAGGCACTCCTCAGTATGGAGAAAATCGATATATGTGCAGTAACAGAAACCTGGTTTAAGGCTCCAGAGAGCACCCCAGCACTACTAGGCTACAACTCATACCATACATTTCGGCCACAAAACCCGAACCAAAATATAAAAGGCGGGGGAGTATCCATATTCATCAAGGATACTCACACCTCCAGGTTAGTGGCACAGCACGATGCTTCAGAGATCATCCACGTGCAACTAACAACGAGCAAAACTGCTATTCAAATTATAGCTTGCTACAGATCACCCACCATGTCCCAGGACCCCCACTCCACATTCCTGGAAACACTGGGAAACATAAAGGTCCTACCAAACACCCTGATATTGGGTGATTTCAATTACCCAAACATTAACTGGGAGAACTACTCAAGTACAAACTCCCTTGCCCAACATTTCCTAGAATTTATAAACTCAAACACCCTGAATCAACTGGTCAACACCCCCACCAGAGGTGACAACATATTGGACCTGGTCATCACCAACATGGGCAACCGGTGTTCCACACCGGACGTCAACCCCTCGTTGGTTAGATCTGACCATAAACTAATCACTCTGGATATCCACATTCTGCCACCACCCCTGGTCAAAGAAACCACAGTGAAAAACATTTCAAAAGCAAACTTCACGTTACTTAAGACCGAGGTGGAAAGTTTCAAAGCCCCCATGCTAAAGGATAACGCTGTCCAAGCTGCAAAATCCTTTACTAATGCACTCTATGGGCACCTACAGAAATGCATGGATCATGCTATCCCAAACAAAACCAAGACTCACTCCTCCAAGAAAAGGAAACCAGTCGGGTGGACCCCTGCCATAAACAAGCTATAAAATAGAAGGAGGACACTAGTACAGAAAAGAGTAAAATCCCAAGAAGGGAGGACATCCCTGATCAGTATCAGCAAGAAACTACGTTCCCTCATAAAATCATCCAAGGCTAGCTTCGAAAGAAAAGTTGCCATGGACTCCAAAAATAACCACAAGGCATTCTTTAGCTATGCCAAGAATCTAAGTGGCAATTCTCAGATCTGCTCGGAGTTGGTGCAGAATGGCACAAAATACACTGAACCGACCGATATAGCCAACATCCTGGCAGACAGGTTCATTGCAAACTTCACCCACCTCTCACCGCCAAAAGGGTCCATAACTATACCAGAAGAATGTAGTGCCCCTGAAATCACAGACACTCAGGTTAAAACAGACCTCTCCAAAGTCAAAAACACAGCATCAATGGGACTGGACGGTGTCCCAGGCTGCATCTTACACGAGCTCAAAGATGAACTAACCCCTCACCTAAACACACTGTTTAAACTCAGCCTCTCCACAGGCTATGTGCCCACAGAGTGGCGTACAGCAATGGTTATTCTGCTCCACAAAGGTGGAGCCACAACGGACACCTGGAACTATCGCCCTATAAGCCTGACTAGATTGGTCTGCAAAGCTATGGAGCGCTTCATCATGGATCTCATTAACAGAGACATTGGGAACCTCCAAACACTGGACTCTACCCAGTTCGGCTTTGTTAAGGGCAGATCATGCCTCCTAAACCTGGTGGACTTCTTTGAGACAATTACCAAGGCTATAGACGAGGGAAAGGTGGTCCACACAGCCTACCTAGACCTCGCAAAAGCCTTCAACACCATTCCCCACTCAGGTATTATAGACAAGCTCACCAGCCTGAACATAAACTCCTACGTCACGAGATGGGTTGCCAACTAGCTCACGGACAGAACCCACATGGTAAGAGTTGTTGGAGATAGGTCTGAGTCTAAACCAGTTACAAGTGGCATTCCCCAGGGCTCAGTCCTAGGACCCCTCCTGTTCTGCATATACTTCTCAGAGGTACAGGCAAACACAGGAGGACTATGGCTGACCACGTTTGCAGACGACTGCAAGCTAGGGGCTATAATTGACTCTTCGGCTGACACAGACATCCTCCAAGAGGGTCTCACTGAGACAGATACCTGGTGTCAAAACCATGGCCTCAAGCTAAACTTAAATATTGACTCTTAGGATTTTAGAATTTTAATGTATAATTTTATTTATTGCATTTATGTTCTGTCATTATGACATGCTTAGTTGTTTATGTATTTCTTATGTATATACATTTTTATATACATACATTTTTATCAACATATGTGCATGTATATTTTTTATATATTTGTTATATATATTTTCTAGATATTTATATACATCATTTTTTCTTTTCTATATATTTTTATACACACATGCATACATATTTATACTTACATAGATACTGTTATATTTCAACATGCTTTTTCATACACATACATATTTTACATGGTGTTAGTGCACTATATATATTTATATCTATGTTGCATGTTATAGTTTATGTTTTTAAAAAAAATTTGCATAGTAGGACATGGTTTTAGCAATTTTAATATAGGTTCATGGATTGGTGCTGGGCTAGGTGCCCTTGTGGGCCATTTTGAGCCTGGCCGGTTGCCCCATGTGAGGGTCGAACCCTGCATGTGAACACCTTAACCATTATGCCATTATTAACCATGACTCATATACATAATATGCGTTCTAATATTTATGAATTTGTGAACCAGATATATGCATATTCAAGATATACTAGAGTGGACCAGGTTAAAGCATTTGTATTTAACATTGTATCTTTAAGACTTAATTGATAGCAGGTGCTTCTACTATATAAGGAATAAATTTTTGTTGTCTGATGAAGGGGCACATCCTTGAAAGCGCTTACCTGTTTTATAATAAACTTCCTAGCTGTGGTACAGTTGATGTTTGTTTGCTACTTCAACTATATTTATTTTACACCAGCTGTTTTATTAGTTGGTAGAGGATTTCTGTGTTTAGGTTTCAAGATATGCACCAATTGCGGACACAAGATCTCTAACTGTGATGCACACAAGAAGTGCATCTATTGCTTAGGACATCTGGATGTGGAATGCATTGTTTGCATGGCCTTCAATCCATGAGCTTTGGCCAACTGCAGGAACAAGCTCATTTTAAAGGGCTTGCTGCCTGTATCCTCTACTTCTGGGTCTCAGTCCCACCCTTAATCATGTTGGCTCCAAGCTCTCCCTGTTAGCTTCCTCAGGGGACTCTTCAGAGCTTGGTCAGAAAAGACCTGCCGTCTCGGATGAGTCCACATCGGATCTGAGCACCTCCAGAAAGTTGTTGGATCCGAAGATCTCTTCAGATCCATTGTCTGTGGCTCAGAATGTGTCGAAGCAAGTGTCGGATCTGAAGTTTCTGTAAAATCCATCTTCCTTGACTCTGAGCACCTCTGAGTCAGCTATGGATCCTAGGTCTCCTATGGGTCCGGAAAGAGTGATTGTGATCTCAGGATACCCCGCTCCAGACATCTCCTCTTCATATCCCAAAGCTTTGCATCCAGTGGTTAGGAGCCTTACACCTGCCTTCCAGGTGGAACTGGTATCCCCAGCTTTTCCCTTGAAGGTCCTTCAAACTCCAAATCAAGGTATGCTTCCTCAGCGTCTTCCAGATCTTCCCAAAGCTTCACCAAGGCCTATATGGAAAAGATGATGCAGAAGTTCCAAAGGGCGCAGCTCCAGACGGGGTCTTGCCATCTCTGTCCCATCTTGGATGCGTGAGAGCTCCTTCTCCTATCTTGCAGACTCCTTTTCTGATCCGACCTCTAGTTTCGGAATCCCAGGAGCCTGGATACCTGAGAGAGTCAATGTCGGATCCAAGGAAGATTCCTTCCTCGACTCCAACTATATCCCTGACCAGCCCTGCTCCATTTTTGTCAGATCAGAGCAGGTCCTGAAGCAGAGATGTCAGCACTGTCTCTAGGGGGTTGACTTTGGCTCCAACAACAGCTCGGATCCAGTTCTGTTGCAGGACCTTGGATCCATGGGTGGCTCTGCTCTTTCTTCTCTGGTGACTTTGGCTCCAATGGAGAGGGAGGGAGTCTCCCCAGGTTTGTCAGCCTTCTAGGTTGCAGAAAGGGCTTTCTCTAGGATTAGAGAGTCATCTCCTCCTGCCAGGGCCTGCCCCATCCTTCATCGGATCTGGGCACTGAGCCCATCATTGCTGTCCTATGAAACCTGTCCCGAGGCGCCTCCAGGTTACTTCCCCACAGGAAGTCCCCCTTCTTTCGATACCTCCCTGGAACATCCCATGGAGGAGGTCCCTTGAAAGAAAAAGTGTGAAAGGAGTCACATAGAATCCCCTATGGAATCTCTCACAGAGGACACCGATTTCAGCAAGCAAGAAGGAACTTCCCGATCACCACCTGACAATGTCTCTTTCAGAGACATCCTAGAACTCCTTAGACAGAAAGGTGGCTGGTTCTCCCAACCTCCTTCTGAGCAATCGGTGTTCCTGGAGGCTTTTGCGACAGACCCATCTACATCCTGGATGTCTCCTCTGGCAGATGAGCTGATGGATTTAGTTTCCTGCTGGATCTGGAAGGAACTGGACATGGTAAGGCCTATCCCTTAGTCCCAAAATAGGTTCCTTAGCCCGCTCTCTGATCATCCACAGTGGAGTAAAGGTGTTCTGGTAGATGCCATTGTTGTTGCAGCAGCCACAAAAAAAGCTCCACTGTCCATCCGCCAAACAGGGAGTCTAGGGCATTGGACAGACATGGAAAGCACGTTTACACTTTAGCTACTTTCTTTCTGAGGTCATTAAACTATTTGGCACACTTTACCCGATTGCAAAGAGACCTGGTTAAGGACTTAACCAACTCTCTTGCGGAGACCATGTTGGAGGAGGACTTGAAAAAGGATTCTCCCCAACTGACTACTCTTTCCTCCTTTGCAAATTCCTCAGTGAGGTTGATTTCACACATGGCGGGCAGTACCTCAAAAGCAGCCGGTGCAGGCATAGCCATTAGGAGACATGCCTGGATGCGGCTTTGTGACTTTGTGGAACCCTTCAAGGCATTGTTCATTAATGTCCCCTTTGACGGTTCCTCTTTGTTTGAACTGTCTGTGAAAGACACACTAACCTGCAGCAAGCAAGAAGGGAAGAGCTTGTCTGCTGTGGGGATCAGGTTTCCTTAATCAGAGGACCTTCTCTAGGAATCAGTGAAGAAGGAAGAAAAGTTGGTTGAGGAAGTCTCAGGGATCTTTCCAGGACCCATGTGGGGACATTTCCTCCAGAGGCAGAGGAGGAGCATTTAATGGCAGACTCTGTCCTAGACGCAGGGGAGAGGCCACAAAATCAGGGTTTCAGGGAGCCTTTTCCTGACACGCCCTATCAATGCTTCTGAAGCGTTGTCCAACTGTTCATCCCTGGAGGAAGTCGGGGATCATTTGTCTGGCATCTAAAGGCATGGACAAACATAACAAACAATGCCTGGGTGCTAAACATTATATGCAGAGGTAATCCCTTTTCCTGTTACCTCCAAGTCCCATGAAGAAACTCCCTGACGTACCACCCAGTCAGAGGGAGTATATTATTCAAGAAGTTTCAGAAACGTCGAAAAAAAAAAAAAGTCATCCAGGAAGTCCCATCCAAACAAAGAGGCTTCAGAAATTATTCTCGCTTCTTTTTAGTGCTAAAGAAAACAGGAGACTTGAGACCTGTTCTGGACCTCAGCAGCTTGAATCAGTTCATCAGGAAGTCAGAGTTCCAAACGGTTACGATTCAGTCACTTCTGCACAAGGATGATCGGATGTGCTCTGTGGATCTTCAAGGTGTACTATCATATCAAAATCGGCAGGCGCTCCAGAAGACACTTGCACTTTTAGCTGGGAGCCGATCATTACCAGTTCAGAGCAGTGCCCTTTGGACTCCCCACAGCACCTTTCCCCAGGTGTTTACCAAATGTTTGCAGTGAAAGCTACTCACCTGAGGCTAAAAGGATTTCAGGTGTTTCCCTGTCTGGACAATTGACTTCTTAATGCACCAACAAGGCATTAACTGCTACAGTCCAGGGATTATCTAGTACAGATCTTCAACCACCTGGGCATCATGATAAATATGACAAAATCAAACATGGCTTCCCTTTAGAACCTAGAATTCATAGGAACATAATTGGACACGACACCACAAGTGGCTTCGATACCGATGCATGGCAAAATATCTGTAAGACAGGTTGAGGACTTGTTAGATCTACCTTTTCCTCCAACTACACTTATTCTACAGGCTCAGGGGTCAATGGCAGCTGCAGTCATTCTAGTTCCATTAGCAAGGTTCTTAATGGGGCTTCTTCAGTGGACCATAGCAGTTCAGTGGTCCATTCTCTGTTAACCACTTTCAGTTCCCATAAAACAGTCTTCGATCTTCAGGAATCATTTACACTGGTGGATGCAGTCAGACAACCTGTATCTCGGCAGGCCTTTTTCTCTTCCCCCATCGATAGCCACAGTGACCATGGACACCTCCCAGTGTTGAGGGGAGGCATTACCAGGGAAAGATGGTCCAAGGCTTGTGGTCATCCATCGAGACCACTGTGCATATCATTGTCCTAGAGATGAGAGCAGTCCTTCTAATGTTGCAAGCCTTTTAGGACATTCTCCCTCTGGGAACATTTGCACTTCACACAGACAACATGTCAGTAGTCTGGTTCATCATCAACAAACAATAACTCATTTGTACCCATTGTGCATGGAGGCCATGAGAGTTTGGGAATGGGTGATATCTTCAGACTGCTTTCTAATTGCAATACGCATTCCAGGGAAAACCAGCATTCTAGCGGACAGACTCAGCAGGTCCATTCTGGCCCCTCACACGTGGTTCCTCAACCAGTCAGGGCAAACAAGATTTTCAGCCGTTGGGTTCAACCTTGTTGCTTCCTTTTCGCTTCTCTTCTGAACTTCAAGTGCAACAAGTATATTGCTCTGATCGCCCTGAAGGGGGAGTCACCAATGGATGCTGTAGTCCATGATTGGCCCCCAGGCCTCCTTTATGCTTACCCTTCACTTCCATTGATCCCGAAAGTCCTACAGAAACAAGCATGTCAGATAGCTCAGTAATCTTCATTGCCCCTTTCTGGACTCATCAGGTGTGGTTCCCCTTCCTTTGGTCTCATCTCAAGTATCCGCCTTAGATTCTGGATCCCATATAAGATCTCATTTTCTCACCCTTCAGAAAACCAGCTTCCCAGTCTTCACACTCTAAAATTGACTGCAAGGTTTCTTCTCTTCCAGTGATTGTAAGAAAGTCCAGGCTTGTCCTCTCTATCCGTCACATTATCCTGGCCTCTCAGAGCACTTCCACTAAAAAGGTCTATAATTTGGGCATCAGAGGAGAATATTGATCCTTTTCCAGCACTCACAGCATCAGTTCTTCTTTCTCTTAGCACTCTTTTTTTCTGGAAGTAGCCAGATGTTAAGTTGTCAATCTCGCCTTCATTCTTGCTGGATGGGTTCGGAGCCGATCCTCGGCTCCGACTCGGCACATGCTAAGCTCGAGAATCACTTTTACCAGCTCAAGGCAGCCCTATATCCCATGATGCAAGGCGGTAATTACCCAGATCTTGTTTGCCGCTTCGCTCATGAGGTCACCTTTTTTTACCAGCTCCTGGTAAGTGAATTTCATAACTCTTTTCAGCGATTTAACTACCCAGCCTTTTAAAATTTTATTCCCTTTGTATAGACAATAGTCTCGATTCACTTAGACCCTATTCCCTTTAATTTTTCTCGACCTCTTTATAATTTTCTGTCAGTCAGGCCTTAGGCCTTCCCCTCCTAAACAATTCCTGTCAGGATTTTTTGTTAGGTGTGTCTGTGTTTTTGTTTAATTAGTGTATTTAAGGACTGAGTGTGTGTGATTGTGTTTAAACTCAATCATGTCAAAAGACACTAGGGTCTCAGGTTTCAAGAAGTGTGACTCGTGCTGTCAGAAGATGTCTCTGACAGACGGTCACACTTCTTGTATTTATTGCCTGGGACCCCTACACCTGCAGGACTCCTGTGCTATTTGTCATTCTTTCAGCCAGAGAGTCCTGCAGGAGCATAGAAATAAGTTGATTCTCAGGGGTCTCCTTAAGCCTGAGAGCTCCCCGGCTAAAGTCGGTTCCAGGAAGCCCTCTAAGCCACCCAAGACCCAGACTTCGGTGTCCAAGTCTGTGGCCTTGGTTCCGACTCCTCCAGAGTCGATATCGGCTCCGTCTGGAGCCGATCTTTCTTCCTTGGAAATTTCTGTATCGGCACCGATCGGCACCGATACCCTGGCTTCGGCATCCGTGTCAGCTCCGGCTGGAGCCGATACCCTAGCTTCGAAACATGTTTCGGCTCTGGCTGGAGCCGAGACCTCTCTACCTCAGCTTGGAGCCGATAAGCTGTCGGCTCCAACTGGAACCGAAGGTTCGTCGGCTCCGATGGCTCCGTCGAGGAAGAGGTCTAGATCTCCTTCACTGGAGTCTATCCACTCGGCTCCGGCCTCCCCCTTACTTTCGGAACGGAGCCATCGGAGCCGATCATCAAGGTCTTCCAGACTTTCAGACCACGACTTGGAGAGAGTGGTGAGTAGATTACTAAAATCACAGGCATTAGCCCAGATGCTCCATAGCCCGTCTCAGCAGACGATTGCTATTCCACACCCTCCTGAGATTCCTCCTTCGACTCTCCTTCAGAGCTCGGAGCCGGAGTTTATTGGTACCGTGACTGTTGCTGCTTCGGAGCCGATTCCACACCTTTCGGCTCCATCATCTTCGACTCCTATCTCCTCCTCGAGACCTTCCGTGGAGGGATCCGGTCATCGAGTTTCCCTGGTCGGTTCCGAGGGGGCGAGTGGCATCGGACCCTTGTCCGACCCCGCTCTCCCTCTCGGGGCTTCGGCCTTGATGAGCTCGGCGCCGACATCTGCTTCGGAGCCTTCCCTTTCGGTGGGGCAGGGGGTCCTTGTTTCTTCGGAGCGGGGTCTCTCGGCCCTCCCTGGGATGGGAGCCTTCGAGGTGATGAGGAGTGTGCTAGCACCCGAGCTTAGTCAACAATCGGTTCCTTTAGCTCCTCCCTCTACGGTGCCTGTAGGTGTCTCTTCCCACTCTCTTGCTCCCGGACCCAGAGATCCATCGCCCCAGGTTTCCCCACTGGGAAGAACTTCCTCTTCCGAGGTTTCTCCTGATCCTTCAGGAGAGCCCCCACGTAAGAGGACCTGCAAGAGGAAGCACTTAGACTCCCCTGAGTCTACGACATCAGATACCGACTTAGATGAGTCAGAGGGGTCCCCAAGATCCCCCTCTGAGGATGTCTCCTTTTCAGACATCCTAGAACTCCTAAAACAGAGGGGAAACTGGCCCTCCATTAATCCCTCCGAGGATGAGTCGGTATACCTGGAGGCTTTTGGATCTCTACCCTCCACCTCCTGGGTGTCTCCGCCTTTCGACCCCCTCATGGACGTGATAGCTCGAAAGGCGTGGGCATCTCCTGATTCTGTGGAACCAGTCCCCAGGAGGCCTTCTAAATTTATCATGGCCCCCACTGAGAAACAGTTTCTTACGAAAGGTGTTCCAGTTGATGCCATGGTGGTGGCAGCCGCCACCAAAAAGGAACTTGCAGATCCTTCCGTACCAGTCCATCCTCCTAACAAGGAATCTAGGGCCATGGACAGGTATGGTAAGCGGATGTTTTCTTCAGCGACCTTTGCTATGCGTTTGCTGAATTATTTATGTCACTTCACCCGACTTCAAAGAGACGTCCTCAAAGAATTGGGTGAGGTAGTACAGGATCCATCAGCTGCTGGGGCTCAGGAGAAGATTGCCTCTCAGCTTGGAATCCTAAATTCCATTACTAACTCCTCCATGCGGCTCATTTCTTATGCAGCCGATGGGGCGAGTAGAGCCGCGGGAACAGGAGTGGCTCTTAGACGTCAGTCTTGGATGCGGCTTTGCAGTTTCACAGACCCCTTTAAGGCATCCTTCACAAATTCTCCCTTTGATGGCACTACTTTGTTTGGGCCTCAGGTGAAGGACACATTAACCAGGTGCGAACAAGATGGCAAGACTCTTTCTGCCGTAGGAGTCCGATTCTCCACCCCTTCTAGACCTTACCCCAAAGGTCAGAAGGGAGGGAAGATGTGGTTCCGCAAATCTCAGGGAGTCACGCCTGACGCACGTGGTCAATTTACCCCCAGAGGCAGAGGGGGTAATAACAACAGACGCCGCCCTAGGGGCAGAGGAGGTCCGCAGAACCAGGGCAGCAGAGAGCCTCTCTCTGACAAGCCCTTCCAGCATCCCTGAGGTGTTGCCCGACTGCCCACCCTTGGAGGCAGTCGGGGGGAGATTGTCGCTGTACCCAGAAGCCTGGCTTTCCCTCTCTCAAGACAGATGGGTACAGTCGATCATATCCGAGGGTTACAAAATCCCCTTCGAGGAAAGCCCCTTCCCTCAAAAAGGTTCCCTTCCAGACGTTCCACCCAGTCTAAGGGAGATTGCGAAGCTAGAGATATCAAAGCTTCTAACAAAAAGGGCCATCCAACCAGTTCCAACAGATTAATTAGAATCCAGTATCTACTCAAGGTTCTTTTTGGTTCCCAAAAAGACGGGAGACTGGAGACCAATATTAGACCTCAGCAGACTGAACAAGTCTGTCAAAAAGACAAGATTTTGGATGGTCACACTTCAATCAATTTTGCCCTTCCTGGGCAAAAACAACTGGATGTGCTCCATAGACCTTCAGGATGCGTACTATCACATAAAAATCCACAGACGCTCCAGAAGGTTCCTCCGCTTTCGGCTGGGGACCAGTCATTTTCAATTCAGAGCCCTGCCCTTTGGTCTCACTACAGCCCCCAGAGTGTTCACCAAATGCATGGCAGCGGTCACGGCTCACCTGAGACGTCAAGGATTCCAGGTGTTTCCGTATCTAGACGACTGGCTCCTATCAGCCACCACCAGGCATCAACTTCTCCAAGCCAGAGATTATACTCTACGTCTCTGCGGTCAATTAGGAATTTCAATCAACTTCCAAAAGTTCTCCTTTTCGCCCTGTCAATCTATTGCCTTTATAGGCGCAAATCTAGACACTACTCGGATGTCAGCAAACCTTACAAGTCAAAGAATCCTAGATATCCAAAACCACGTTCGGATCATCCTATCCAGCAAAAGGGTACAAGCCAGGTTGGTCCTGAAAGTGCTGGGCCTCATGGCAGCTGCCATCACACTTCTCCCTCTGGCCCGCTTTTACATGCGCCTCCTACAATGGATGTTGTTCACTCAATGGTCCTACCAGCAGCTCCCCATGCGTCACAAGATCCTGGTGACACAAACCTGCAAGAGCCATCTATCCTGGTGGACTTCTTCTCCCCTAGTCCATCAGGGCAGACCGCTTGTCCTTCCGCCCCGGTAGCCACGGTCACTTGGATGCCTCCCTGATCGGGTGGGGGCGTTATCAGGGCAGGATGGTTCATGGCACGTGGCAACCGTTCGAATACCACCTGCACATAAATGTCCTAGAGATGAGAGCAGTGCTTTTAACGTTGCAAGCCCTCAACGACTTTCTTCCCTTAGGAACTATTGCAGTTCACACGGACAACATGTCCGTGGTGTGGTACATCAACAAGCAGGGCGGAACCAAGTCCTATCCCTTATGTCGAGAAGCTCTCAGACTTTGGCAATGGGCGATCTCCTCTCATCGGTTTCTGGTAGCAACGCATATCCCCGGGAGAACCAACATAATAGCGGACAGATTGAGCAGAGCTATTCTCATGCCTCACAAGTGGTCTCTCAAACTTTCCATAGTGGAGGAGATTTTTCAGAAGTGGGGCCGCCCATGCTGCGATCTTTTTGCTACTCCCCAAAACAGCAAATGCCCACACTTCTTCTCTCTCTTTCCACTTCCGGGCCATTCCCCCCAGAGACGCTCTTACCCAAGATTGGCCCCGGGGACTTCTTTATGCTTTTCCCCCCTTTCCGCTGATACCTCAAGTACTCCAGAAAGCTACCGTCTTGAGAGCCAAAATGATTCTCATTGCCCCTTACTGGCCTCGACAAATTTGGTTCCCGTTCCTTCATCGCCATCTCATGGTGCAGCCTTGGCATCTGGATCCAATTCCAGATCTTCTGACCCACCAGTTGGGTCAACTGCACCGATCTATTCCTTCCCTCAACCTCACTGCTTGGTTGCTCCACTTCCTACATTAGCCAGGCTTCCTATGATCTCTAACCCCGTTAGAGATATAATAGTAGCTTCTCTAAAGTCCTCTACCAGGAGGATTTACTCTAGTAAGTGGAAACGTTTCTCTTTTTGGGCAAAGTCTAAGAACATAGATCCTTTTACTGCCCCTGTTCAATCGGTCTTGGACTTTCTTGCTGAAATTTTTCGCTCCGGCTCTTCTGTGTCCACAGTTAAGGTCCAGTTGGCAGCAATCTCTAATTTCCATGTCGGATTTGCAGACCACAATATCATGTCTCACAAACTTTGTAAAGCTTTTCTCAAAGGGGTGTTCCTTCTTAAGCCCCCTGTTAGAGATCCTCCACCACAGTGGGACCTAAATTTAGTGCTGGCATCCTTGATTCTTCCCCCTTTCGAACCGGCTGCTACATGCTCATTAAAATGTCTTTCTTGGAAGACTCTCTTTCTAGTTGCTATTACTTCGGCTAGGAGAGTGTCGGAACTACATGCCCTCTGTGTTGGTCCCCCTTACTTGGTCTTCCACAAGGATAGAGTGTCCTTAAGAACCAATCCATCCTTTTTGTCCAAGGTTGCTTCAAAAACAAATATAAATCAATCCATTGACCTTCCTGTATTTTTTCCCAATTATTCTAACAGGGCAGAACAAAAACTACATTCCTTAGATGTTCATCGCCAACTCAGATATTATTTAGACAGAACAAAGCAATTTAGGAAATCTGATCAGCTTTTTCTTTCCTATGCTGAAAATAGGAAAGGTCTTCCTGTTTCTAAAGTAACCTTATCCAGATGGCTATCATCCACCATTTCTGACATTTATCAGCTGAGGGGCAAACAGCTGATCTCAAAACCTAAAGCGCATTCTACTAGAGGTCTAGCCACATTTACAGCTTTTCAGGCTAGACTACCCTTGGACACTATTTGTGCAGCAGCCACTTGGGCCACTCCTCATACCTTTGTTTCTCATTACAAATTGGATTTGGCCTCCAGGGACAGGGCAAGTTTTGGTTCCACAGTTCTCAAGAGTCTGTTCCATTGAGCCACCCAGGATAGGGGTGCTAGGGACGCGGTCCCATCCAGCAAGAATGAAGGCGATATTGACAACTTAACATTTAGAAGTTATGTACCTACCATAACGTTCCATGCTAGTTGTCTTCTCTCGCCTTCTTTCTTGCGTCCCTCCCTCCTGTCCCCCTAGCCTGGACAGACATTGTTTTTCCTCTTCTCGGGGAGATTGTTCTCCCTCGGACACTAGTTAGCTTGGGATCTATGTTACCTGGTTCCTCTTACAGTCTCCTAGGCTAATGATTCTGCTTTCCTTGTAGAAAGAAGGCAGTTTTCCTCTAGATACCAAACGAGATCTGGGTAATTACTGCCTTGCATCATGGGATATAGGGCTGCCTCGAGCTGGTAAAAGTGATTCTCGAGCTTAGCATGTGCCAAGTCGGAGCCGAGGATGGGCTCCGAACCCATCCAGCAAGAAAGAAGGCGAGAGAAGACAACTAACATGGAACGTTATGGTAGGTACATAACTTCTAATTTCTCCACCATCAAACTTCAACTGGCTGCCAAATCCAATTTTCATGTTGGGAAGAGGGCCTCCTCTCTCTTTTCTTCCAAATGATGTAAAGCTTTCTTGAAGGGAAATTTTTCATCTTAGGAGTCCAATGAAAGATCTTTCTCCCCCTTGGGATCTCACTTTGATACTGCAAGGTCTTACTCAGAAGCCCTTTGAACCAGCTGATTCTTGTGACATGAAATTTCTCTCTTGGAAAACAATTCTTTTGGTAGCTATTACTTCTGCTAAGAGAATATCTGAGTTTCAGGCTTCGTTAGCCAGACCTCCTTACATCATTTTTAATAAAGATAGGGTATCCTTAAGAACAAATCCATCTTTCATGTCTAAGGTGGCCATGGAGTCTAACATTAACCAATCCATTCAATTACCAGTTTTCATCCGCAGCTTCTCAAATAAAGGAAAATATATTTTTTATCTCTTAGATGTTCACATGCAGCTACTTTCCTGCCTCCACAGGTCAAAGAGGCATAGGAAATAAGATCAATTGTTTATCTTTTTTGCAACAAATCAGTCAGGTCAGGCAGTTTCAAAAATGACTTTAGTTAAATGGATAACAGACTGTATTTCATTCATTTACTTTCAGAAATCTATAGCTTTGCCTCGACCTCCCAAGGCTCATTCCACCAGAGTTATGGCTACTTCATCTGCTTTCTATTCCAGAGCCTCAATTGATGAAGTTTGTGCTGCAGCCACTTGTTCTAAGAGTCATACTTTTGTTTCACATTATAAATTGGACATTATTTTGAGGAGCAGGGCATCCTTTGGCTCGACCATGCTCCGGCACATTCTTCCATGAGGACCACCACGGATCATGTAGCTAGGGACTCTGACCCTTTAGTGAGGAAGAATGAAAAGGACAAAATCAGATTTAGAAGTTATGTACTTACCATAACAAGGTATCTGTGTTGTCCACTTTCATTTTTCCTCACATCCCTCCCAGCCATCCCCTGGCCTGGTGCTTTTGAGAAGTGCTTGGAAGAAATTCAGAACCCATGGGTTCCAGGTTTGAGCCTCAGATATTTTTCTTCTTTGTACTATTGCTGTAATCATTTCAGTTACAGGGCAACAAACTCGATCTGGGGAGTTGAGGAAGGTATAATGCATTATGGGTAGAGGGAGGAGCTCAAGACTCAGATCCTAAAGTCTTGGAAAGCAGTCGAGTCAGATCCAGTATCGGATCTGAGACTTATCAGTGAGGAAGAATGAAAATGAACAACAAAGATACCTAGTTATGGTAAGTGTATAACTTCTGATTTTCCCTTCTTTTGGAAATGGTTAAGAGCAATTACCACAAGCTTCCTCACAGGCTGAACCTACTCACATAGGACAGCTAACTGCCTGGATGATAGTGAGTTTTCATACCTTTTAGGCACCGATTTTCTGTGGATGTGCAGTAGGTTAGCAAGTAGAAAAGATTTTCTAGTTGGTGCCAAGACAGGGCTAATTTTTCTCTAGTTCTGCAATATTTCTGGGATTTATTATCCTGTGATCTTTCTTATTCCTCTATCAAGTACACTTGTCAGTTATTTCAGGATTATGCCCGTGAATCCTCCCCTTTCAATGCATTCCCATGATAAATGCTTTTTGAAAGGGGTGTTAAATACTAGATGTCCTATAAAACTGCTGGCTCCTCCTTAGGCCTCAACTTTGTTTTTGCATAATTAATTCTTGCTACTATAATTAATATGGAAAACAGTTCTGACTTCTGCATGAAGAGTATCTGAGTTGCAAGCTTGTACTGTAAGTAAACCTTATTTCATTTTCCTAAAAGATACAGATTCTGTGACAGCTAATTATTCATTTATGACTGAAGTGGTTTCAGAGTATACTTTCAGCCAAGCACTCCATGGCCCTGTCTGCTTCCAGAACCTAAAATTGGGGATAAAAGGATTCTTTATAATCTGGATGTCCGCAGGCATCTCAAATTCTATTTTGACAGAACTAAAACTTTCAGAAATTGTGATCAGTTATTAATTTTTTATGAGGGTAAGAAAACATGTGAAAGGTAGGCCATCTTCAAGTGGCTGTCTTCTGCTATTACCTTTGGTTGCACCCACAAAAATAAGGCAGTTACAGGCAGGGATGAGTCTTACTTTATTAGGACCTTGGTTTAATGTAGATTCCACCCTTTCCAAAAAGGCCACATAAGTATTCCAGAAGCATTATAGAAGCAGTGAATTTGTCTTCTGTACATTCCTTTACAAAGCACTGCAAACTAGATTGCTTCTCCAAGTCTACAGCATGTTTTCCTTGGACTGTGCTCCAGAGGCTCTTGGATCCTCATCATTCCTTCCTAGCTTACATCCTTTTCCCATTCAGTTTAAGTTATGGTGGTCTACCATACAGCTAAGGTTACTGCAACAGTAATCAAATGCTGAACATAGTATAGTTGTGTAAATAAACTTGCCATAACACTAGATGTTCATATAATAACTGTTAGTAGCTGCTCCCTCCCTCCACCCCCTTATTTTTATGTTTTTGTTGCCAGGGTGAAGACTTTCATTTTTATTTTCCTTGCATTGACCTGTTTCGATGCTCTAACCACCTCTCTCAGTTGGCATAAAAGCTCTGAAGGGCTTGGTGCCCAAATCAACCTTTTTTTCTCCACCTCTTCTTAAACTGGTAATGGTTTGGGTGCATAGAAAGTGCCCTTAAATTTTGTGAGCTGTCCAGATATTATATCCTTGGCGGGATATAACCAATATAGCTAAGAATACTGGAACAGTGATAATTGGAACACATGCTGTTATGGTAAGTTTATTTACACAACTGTACTGTTGCTGTTGGCTGCCAAAAAAGCAGCTCCTAGATAGTGGAAATCAAAATCTAAACCAGCTGTAATTGAAGTACTGAATGTTGTAAAGGATGTAAAAGAACTGGAGGTAGAAGCTTTAGAAAAAGATAGGAGCAGTTTATGTAGAAATAAATGGAATGTGTGGGAACAGTACATGCTTAATAATGTTCATAAGGAGGATTGTGTTTTAAGGGAATGGTGGAATCGAGAAAATGTGTAATGCATTATGCATGAAAATGTTAATATGATGTGTTTTCTTTTCCTTTAATTAATGTGTGCCTATGTCTTAAGTTTAAGATAATATAATAAAGGTGCTAAAAAAAAGAAAGAAATTGCCAATTAAGTACTGTGATTGGTTGCTAAGGGTAGTAGAACTTGGGTTGACTACCCATGTCTTTTTACTACATTTGTGGGGTAGAGGTGAGAAGTCATACTAATAAATTGTATTGATTTTAATGGGAAGTTGTGGTGTAATTATTTAGCTAGCACAGTTACTGTACTAGTTAATTATCTCGTAGATGTACATCAAAAAAGAGAAAGTTTTTTTCTCTTTTTAAAACTGACTTCATGATGAGATGCACTAAAATGGACTAAGGTTGGCACACACATCAGTGGATCAACTAGGTGGTGCTGAGTTTACTTGACTAGTAACATGCAATGTGAAGTTGTTCTATCTTGCTGTTCATTCTTACTGATGGGTTCGGAGCCCATCCCTCAGCTCCAGGTCGGCATACTACAAAGCTCGAAGATTTCAAGTAGCTCAAGGCCAAGTCCCTATCCCATGAAGCACCTAGAGTTACCCCAGATCTAGTTTGCCACTACAACAAATCAGAGTTTCTCAACTAGCTCAGGCCAGTAAAAACCTTACTATTGTTATATTTCTAAAAATTGTTGATATTTTCTTGATAAAATATATATTTAGTTAGCTATGCTCTTATAGCTTTATCTGTAGTTTCCCTTTCCCTTGTGTGCCTTTTTCATAGCTATATATTTGGCCTCGTTTTTTCATAAGGCCTATTTAAATTTCTGACTGAAAATTGTTTAATCAGTGACCTTCTGTCACCTTTTTTCTTAGAGATGGTATTGTGTGATTAGTTAGTGACCTTTGTTACAACTTTATAGCTGTTAGAGTTAACTTAGTAGTGTATAGTTTAGTGATTTGTCACTAATTGAGATTATCTCCTTAGATAATTAGTGTGTGTGTGATTGTTAGCCTTAGTTGAAGGGCTTGTGTGCTTATATTTAGCCTGTTTTTTATTAGAAGGCTTATTCATATATTTGATTGTAGTTAGCCTTAGTTTAAAGGGCTTGTCTGTGTATTTATATTTAGCCTGTTTTTTATTAGAAGGCTAGTTCATATTTGATTGTTGTTGCGTGTGTCCATTTTTTCTGTCATGGCTGATGACATGGATAAACACCCTAAGTCAGGGTTTAAAAAATGCCCTAAATGTGGGCAGAAGATGTCTGTCACTGACAACCATGTCAATTGTGTTTACTGCTTAGGTGCTTTACACTTGCAAGAAACCTGCTCCATATGCCATTCCTTTTCTTCTTGGATTCTGCAAGAGAGAAAGAGGAAACTTATTGACAGGGGTTTATTGAAGTCTTCTTTCCAGGAGGCTTTGAGTGACTAGGATGGATCTAGTAAGTCCTCAAAGTCTTCCAAGACTTCTTTGGAATCAAAAAAAGTCTGTGACATCGGCTCCATAGGTCTCGGAGCCGACTGTCTTTTCTTTTCGGAGCTGGTCCCCGGTTTTGGAACTGGTATCCAAAATTCCAAAATCTCCTTTACTTCAGTCAGTACCATCGATACATTGTTCTCGGTCTTCTGTTAGCCTTTCAGATTTGGATGTGAGTTGTGTGGTGCAGAAACTTTTACAGGCACGGCCTTTGCAAAATTGTTATCAGCTCCGACCCAGGCGGCTTCGGAGCTGAAGACCCTTATGCCAGCTATAACTCTTCCTCCTCCAAGCCGTACTGGTCCTTTGGAGCCGGAGGAGTCAGACTTGTTGATTGTGGAGCCTTTGGAGCTGACGCCTGCTCCATTGTCTTCGTCTCCGTTCACTCTTGACGCCCTCGGCGCCGATCGAGGACTCTAGGAGCCGACACTCTCTGGTCGGGTCCGGGGAGGATAGTCGAACTGACTTGTCGGTTCCGACTCTGCCTCTTGGGGCTTCAGCTCAGATGAGCTCGGCTCCTACCTCGGTCTCGGAGCCCACTGTCCCAGTGCCAGGGGTATCAACAGTTTCCTCAGATCCGTTGGAACATTCGCATCGGAGCAGGAGTACCTTTGAAGCCATGAGGAGAGTTATGTTTCCTAAGACATCCTCAACCTTAGATCTGGCTTCTTCATCCCCTAAAGTGCCCGTGTCTACTTCTGCTTCACAGATCCAGGCAAAGTGCAGAGACCCAGAGCCTCAGGAAGCACCATTGGTTGGCCCATGCTCTTCCAAGACCTCACCAGAAGCTCCCACTGATGAAGTTTCCAGGAAGAGAGTTTGTAAGAGGAAACATTTAGACTCCCCTCAGGAGTCCCTAACATTTGATACTGACTTGGATGAATCAGAAGGGTCCCCATGGTCCCCCTGTGAGGATATCTCATTTGCAGAGATACTTGAAATCCTTAGGCAGAGAGGTGACTGGCAGTCCACAAACCCTACTGAAGATGAGTCGGTTCTCCTGAAGGCTTTCGGGTCTCAACCCTCCACCTCTTGGGTGTCTCTGCCCTTCGATGAGCTTATGCAGCTGGTCTCACGAAGGGCGTGGGCGTCTACGGACACCATGGAGCCTGTCCCTATGAGGCCTAATAAGTTCATATCTGCCCCCCCAAGATAAATCCTTCTTGACCAAAGGTGTGCCAGTTGATGCCATGGTGGTGGCAGACGCCACCAAAAAGGAAATGTCAGAAACTTCCTCTTCTCTTCATCCTCCTAACAGAAACTCCAGGATCATGGATAGATATGGGAAGTGCATGTTTAGTTCAGTGACTTTTGCACTCTGTTCGCTCAACTACTTAACCCATTTCACGAGACTACAAAGAGATCTCCTTAAAGAGCTGAGAGATAGTCTTCAGGGTACATTGTACATTAGCTGCAGGAGCTACAGACAAAGTTGCCTCCCAGCTTGCTACCCTCAGCTCCATTGTTAACTCTTCCATGCGCCTAATTTCATATGCAGCTGATGGAACGAGCAGGGCAGCGGGTACAGGAGTTGCTCTCAGGAGACACTCCTGGATGCGCTTGTGTTCCTTTGAGGAGTCCTTCAAGTTATACTTTATGAATACCCCTTTTGATGGCTCGTCCCTTTTCAGGCCCGAAGTTAAGGAAACTTTGACCAAGTGTGAGCAGGAGGGATAAACTCTGTCTGCCGTTGGAGTCTGTTTTTCCACCCCTACCAGACCCTACCCTAAGGGTCAAAGGGGAGGGAAAATGTGGTTCTGAAAAACCCAAGGAGCCTTTTAGGACACACATGGTGAACTCCCCTCCAGGGGCAGAGGAGGGGGCAATAATGGAAGACTACGGCCTCATGGCAGAGGGGGTCCACAAAACCAGGATGACAGCGATCACTTCTTTGGGAAGCCCTACCAGCACTTCTGAAAGGAGGCCCAACTGTCCTGCTCTGGAGGCAGTCGCGGTCGCTTATCTTTGTAGCCAGATGCCTGGCTCAAAATAACAAACGACAACTGGGTACAAAGTATCATTTCCAGAGGATACTTCATTCCATTCACCACACCCCCTCCACCGACAAGAAAAATCTCGGATGTTCCACCCAGTTTCAGGGAACAAGCAACAGTAGAGGTCGAAACGTTGCTAAGAAAAAGAGTCATCCAACCAGTCCCAGTAGACCAGACAGGATCCGGAACTTACTCAAGATTATTTTTAGTTCCAAAAAAGACAGGGGACTGGAAACCTATATTGGACCTCAGTAGACTAAACAAATCTGTCAAAAAAGAGAAGTTTCGGATGGTCACGCTTCAGTCGATACTACCCTTCTTAGGGAAAGATAGTTGGATGTGCTCGATAGATCCCAAGATTGCTTACTACCACATAAAAATAGCCAGGCCATCCAGGGATCATCTGCTCTTCTGGCTGGGAGCCAATCATTTCCAGTTTTGAGCCTTGCCCTTTGGTCTCACTACAGCCCCCAGAGTGTCCACCAAATGCATGGCAGTAGTCATGGCTCACCTGAGACGTCTAGGATTCCAGGTGTTTCTGTACCTAGATGATTGGCTCCTCACCACCACCACCAGGCATCAACTTATTCAAGCCAGGGAATCCACTCTGTCACTCTGCAGCCAGCTGGGCATTACAGTAAATTCAGAAAAGTCTGCCTTGTCGCCATCGCAGCATATTGTCTTTATCGAAGCAGAACTGGACACCACCACCACGCTAAGATTTCCAGTAGAAAGAGTCTTACTACTCCGTCAGCAGGTCTGCATTCTGATATCCAAAAACAAGGCTCCAGCATCAGAAGTTCTAAAAATGTTAGGTATGATGGCAGCAGCAATTCTGGCCATATCACTGTGTGGTATGCACATGCGGATACTGCAGTGGCTGTTGTTCACTCAATGGTCTTACCAAGAGCTCCCCATGTGTCACCTGCTAATGATCACAAACTCATGCAAAAAGAATCTTCAATGGTAGTTGATCTCACTTCATGTCACGATAGGACGTCCCTTTGTTTTACCCCCACCAGCGGCCACAGTGACCATGGACGCTTCACTGATAGGGTAGGGGGGCATTTTCAGGGAAGAATACCCCAAGGCACATGGACCGATCAAGCGACACATCTGCATATCAATGTCTTAAAGATGAGAGCAGTACTTTTGGCGTTGCAGTACTTCCAGGACTGTCTTCCTCTGGGTACGATTGCGATTCAGGCAGACAACATGTCAGTGGTCTGGTACTTGAACAAACAGGAGGAACCAGGTCATACCCCCTTTGTCGCAAGGCCCTAAAAGTATGGCAGTGGGCTATATCCACCCAGCACTTTCTGTTAGCAATGCAGGAAGTCTAACATGATAGCAGACAAGCTGAGTAGAGCAATTTTGTTGCCCCACAAGTGGTCCCTCAGGACAGAAATAGCAGACAGGATTTTCCACAGGTGGGGCCAGCATTGCTGTGACCTTTTTGCCAGTCACATGAATATGGAATGCAGAAGCTACTTTGCCCTGATTCTCCCTTCGGGAGAAGCCACAAGGGATGCACTCCTTCACGATTGGCCCTCGGGTCTCCTCTATGCATTCCCACCAATCCCGTTGATACCCAAGGTATTACAGAAAGCAAAAGCCCTGGGAAGGAACATCATTCTAATTGCCCCTTATTGGCCTCTTCAGATTTGGTTCCCCTTCCTTTGACTTCATCTTTTGGAGGACCCCTGTATTCTGGACCCAGTTCCGGACCTTCTGATGCACTCGTCGGGGGAACTTCTTCCCTCTCTGCAGTCCCTGAAACTGACAGCTTGGTTGCTTCAATTCCCATCATAGCCAGGTTACATAACCTTTCCAGTGAGACAAAGCCAATCCTCTTATCCTCTCATAAATCCTCTACGAGGAAGTTATACCTTAGCAAATGGAAAAAATTTTCTATATGGGCCTCCAAAAACAATATTGATCCTTACCAAGCCCCTATGACCTCTATACTAGAATTTTTGACCTTGATCTTCAGTAAAGGAGCTGCAGCAGCAACTGTCCGTGTTCAACTTGCTGCCATTTCGAACTTTCATTTTGGATTTGAAGGATTGAATATTATGTCACACAAATTATCCACAGCCTTTCTCAAAGGGACGTTTCATATCAGACCACCTGTGAAATCTCCCTATTCCCGATGGAATCTAAATTTCATGCTTTCCTGCATTATTCTTCCTCCACTTGAACCAGCTTCCTCATGTGACCTCAAATTTTTGTTATGGAAAACTATCTTTTTAATGGCTGTTACTTCTGCCCGCAGAGTGTCAGACCTATAAGCCTTGTCCATTAAACCTCCTTACTTGATTTTCCATGCTGACAGAGTCTCACTTTGAACAAACCCCTCTTTTTTGCCCAAGGTTTGCACTGAAACTAATCTTAACCAAATTATTGATTTGCCAGTTTTCTTCCCCATTCACTCCAACAATCTAGAATACATGCTCCACAAACTTGATGTTCACAGACAGCTCAGATTTTATTTGGATAGAACAAAAGATTTCAGGAAATCAGATCAGCTTTTTTGTTACCTTTTCAGACTCCAGGAAAGGTATGCCAGTGGCTAAAACAACTCTATCTTAATGGTTATCCGATTGTATCACCTTTGCTTATTCAGCTGCCAATATGCCCTTACAGCATAAAATTAAAGCTCACTCAACCAGAGCAGTTTCTACATCTTCTGCTTTTTCTGCCAGACTTCCTATTGATAACATTTGTGCAGCAGCCACTTGGTTGAAACCTCATACCTTTATCACTCATTACAAAGTTGACAGCCTCTAGGGACAGGGCCTCCTTTGGATCCACGGTCCTGAAAAATATACTTCCGTGAGCCACCCGAGGTAGATGGTGCTTGGGACGCTACCCATCAGTAAGAATGAACGGTGAGATAGAACTACTTCACATAAAGAAGTTTTGTACTTACCATAACGTTCCATGTGAGTTGTTCATCTCGCCTTCATTCTTAAGTCCCTCCCTCCTACCCCCTCCTGGGGTTCCGAAGACCGAGGTGCTAGATCCTTCCTGGTCACTCAACCCTTCTATACTTTCTCTTATGGAGTTATAGAATGACATATGGTATTATTATATGCAGCAAACAAGATCTGAGGTAACTCTAGGTGCATTATGGGATAGAGACTTGGCCTCGAGCTACTTGAAATCCTCAGGCTGTGTATTAGGCTGACTCAGAGCTGAGGGATCGGCTCCGAACCCATCAGTAAGAATGAAGGCAAGATGAACAACTCACATGGAACGTTATGGTAAGTACATAACTTCTTTTTTATGGGGTTAAACTGGTCATCTCATTGTCTGTACGGTAGACTTTTTTAAAATGTCCTCACAAGCATGCATTCCTCCCTCTAACCTGTATTGTCTTATGCTCCACAAGGTTCTGTCTCAGACTATTGCTGTTTGTCATTTACAATAATATTCTCATCATTTCTCAAAAGGTGATCAATGTCATACCTCATGCTGATAACACTGTGTCAAAGGAAAAATAACTTCAAAATGATCAACACACGGCAGGTTCAGGTTAAGGCACTTTAATCTTGCAGCAAGGAGACAAAAACGTGCTAATACAGAGTTTGTCTAACTAGAATCAGGAAGTGAGATTGTCTTTATACATTTCTTACAAGGTATTGCCTACTAAGCTGACGTAATAAATCACAAGTTCTTTCAATATTTTTTCTCAGCAGCTGTTTGTCCATGATTTTCTGCTGGCATATCAAGTTTACAAAAAAACTTCCTGAGAAAAAAAAGGGGGCCTTGACGACCACCGGTCAGATACAACTTTTGCTATGCAGTGTTACCATTCAAGGTACTATGGCTAATTCAAGCACAAAGCAAGTACAGATCAAAGTTCATTTCTTCAAGCAGTCTTTGTTTGATGTATCTCTTCTTTTCCGCAGCTGTGCATGTTCTCATAACACGAACAGGGCTGATTGTTCATATTCAATCACATTATAGAAAACAGTATTGTTTATTCATTCACTATTCATTCATTTTCCTGACCTAGCAGATAATCATCTGCTTCCCAGTACATTTCCAAAAGGTATAAACATGAATTTTGCTGTGCTAGCAAATACTAGGTCAGAGAGCATCTTGCAATTTCAGAAAGCATACTGCAGTTTGAAAAGCATTTTATAATCTCATACAGAATTAAGCTGTACATAAAATAGAATGAAATGTGTTAACCCTTTTAGCTTCTAATAAGCACTAAACATATACATTAATACATATTTTTCTAACACACTGTTGCATGGCAATCTTGTACTTCATCTAAGACCATCTGTAAAACATTTAACTCTACCCTGGTGGAGTTGTGTCAGGTTTCTGAAAGCAGGAGACTCAGAGTCAGTTTCAGAAACATTGTGGCTTATTCCTTGGTGGTGGCCCTCTAAAAACTGTGGAGTTCATAAAATATCTTTGGATCTGGCCAGACCCATCCCTTAACTTTCTCCATTCTTATATTCTACATTAAAAATAAAATTAAGCTAATGCCATATAAATGCAGTAGCACTTCCAGCCTACTTACAGAATAGGGCTTCATTGTCATTGGCAAGAATACTCCCTTCCCATCATTTGTGCCACATATTACAGAAATATCTGCAAACAGTGTAAAACTGCATCATCTGTTTCATTGCTGAAGCTGGCAGGAGGCTCCATCATTGTCTTACAGTCAATTAGATGGGCCGGCATCGGATTGCCTAAAGACTTACACTTCTCATTTATATAATTTTATGTAAAGTTCTTTGCACTGACTAGTGGAAGACCCTACATCAGTTGTGTCAAACAGTACTGTGTCAGATCTGCTGACTCTACCTGCCTCTGCTGCATTGTTACCTACCATTCTGCTTCATTCACTTGTCTGTGCTAGCAGAACTTTCTCCCACCTGGTTCTGACTCTCTAAAATTCACTCCCAAGAATGCTTCTTCATCTCTGTACTTTTTTCTTCCTTCACCAACCAGCTTAAAGCACACTTATAAAAGCAAGCAAAGTTCAAAATCACTTGACTTGTAACTTAAATGTCTTCTTATTGACTGCCTTTGTTTATATTTCCGGATTGCATTCCCTATAGCATACTTAATTAGTTAATTTATTTATTGACATTTGTTTACAGGAAATTCCAGCTGGATAAGTTTATCCATTTTCAGCAGAGACCTGGAGACAAAAACTCCACAAATAAAAGAACAGAAAATTTATATCCATAGGGGAAAACTCACATCATATTACAATATACTGTAAATACAGTAATACAGATATTAATATACATATGAAATGTAGAATAATACACATACACAATCAGTAAAACATGATAAATACAATATCATGTAGCACTGAAACATATTTACACATTTTCTTTGGGATTGGCTGGACTGGCTGTCCCAAAGGAAGGAGGTACAGCTGGAGTGAGGGTACTGGCAAGGTATAAATGATCTTGGAATATCTGTGAATCTATTAAGCAAATGTCAGAGTAGAATGTTCAGAAGAGGATAAGGTGGAGAAAAGAAAGGGAGTGGAAAGTGAAAAGTTAAGTATTTAAGAGGTGATAAGCAGAGTACATATGGGAAACAGTAGAACTAAAGAGGGACAACAAGATTAAGAGTAAGGGAAATGAAACAAGAAAAAGGAGCAATAGGTGCATTTAGATATTAGAGGAATAGGAGTGGAAATTATTAGCCAGTTGAACATGTTGAGCATGTGCAAAGCCAGGAGTTTGCGAGGAATTCTTTTAGCTGTGGCTTAAATAAATGAATGTTATGTTTTGGCCTGATTGGTGCAGGGATTGTATTCCAGACTTTTGCTACAAAGTGTAAGTACACACTTTGACCACAGTTTTTGTAAGGTTTATAGATATCAGGTAGATTTTTGTCAGAAGATCAAAGGTGATGATTTGGAAAGTATAGGTGGAAAATTGTAGTAATAGCTGAGCAGGAAGTGGGATTATGTCTAATTTTATGTGTTCAGAGAAGCTGGGTATAATTTACATGGAGGGATAATTCTAGACAGTTTATAGAGTTTTTAGAGCAGAATAGTGATGTGTTCTTAGCTTGTATTAGATGCAAATCTAGCTACTTTGTTGTAACACAGTTATAAGGTAGATTTTAAGGTGGCCTAAAAGTTATTCAAGATGGGAGAACTGTATAATGGAGAGTGGAATAGGTGTGCAGTGAGGACTTTATTGGCACTATATGTAGCATTCCTAGTTTTTTTGTGAGTTTTTTATATTGCTGTGTATGTGGAAGTCGGTTACACTTCAGAACATCTAAAACTCATAACATGTAAATTCAAAACATTCGTGACCACAACATCTAAAACCCAAACTTCGAACTTCATAATATTGAAACTTTGCATCACAACATTAAACATTACAAATCACATGAAAATAACATCCCCTCCACATATAACAGCACCAAACTAACAAACACACTTTTTGCTACGTTTCTGCTGGGAGATAAGCCCCCCACACCCCCCGTAAATTAAATATACCAACTCCGAGATTGCACTATAGTGGAAAAAAGCTAATTTCCTAACCCCACTGTATCACAATCACCATAAAGAACGTACACATAATGCCTATATCACTTACCTGTACGGCCTAAAAAACACATACAGAGTGGCAAAGTAAACGCCATATACATAGTATAAAGTTCTACACTATATAAATAATAACTATATAAATAAAAACTGCATCTCATACTGATATCACAAGAATAACAGATTAAACTATAACATTTGCACGTTTCATGATACACTATTCCATATTATACATTTTCGATGTTATGAAATTTGATGTTATGAGTTTTAGATGTTCTGGGTTTTAGATGCTGTGGTCTCAGTGTTTTGAATTTAGATGTTATGAGTTTTAGATGTTTTGAAGTGTAACCGTGGAAGTCATATTTGGGGTTGTATGGGGTGTGATGATGTAAGGTAGTGCCAGCTATCCCAGGAGAAGTAAGGCAGTGGATGTGTAATATATGCCAGCATAGTTAGCTGATTTTTTGTAAATAATTATGTGTCATTTATATATCAAACTGATTTGTACAGATACTTGCGTTGAAACATGTATTTGTAAAGCTACCTATCTTAACAATGTACCAACAGTGGGTCCTGCTGGAAGAGAAGAAATACACCTGTATGTCAGAATGCATTGTAACTGTTGAAATTAAATATTATAACAGAGGATACTGGTAGAGTAGAGGTTAATCTCAGTCCAGCTAACTTTGAAAAATAGTTTGAAATCAAATTACCTGGTTTAGGCCAGAAAGATTGTATCGTACATCTCTGATTGCAGCCAGAGACAAAATGTCTGTGAAAACCGGGACTAAGAATCCTACTGTATTGTCCTTAGGGGTGACTAATTGCTACCCTGGAAAGGTGGAAGCTTTTGAAATGGTTTTATAGCTTCCAGATGCTATAACACATCTTAGCAAAGTTCTATGTGTGTGTGTATGGTGACACATATGTGCAAGATTCTGGCTTAGTTTCTAGTAAAGGGGGTAGTGTGGGAACCAGAAGTCAGGTGACCTGATGTACGTGATGTCATTTTGTAATCCAGCACTAAAATGATGTTTTAACACTAGATGAGACAGAAGTCTCAGTGTAGTCTGTTTGTGAAGCCTGACAAAGAAGGACCACTCCCCTACATCATCTTGCTCTTCTCTAGTAAGTGAACTAGGGAACAGTGATTATTTAGTCAGTCAGGAAAATGTAGTGAGATTAGTTAAGTATTGCTTTTCTGTATCTGTGTGAACCTTTCCATCTGTGTTATTTTTAATATTTCCTGTGCTTGAAACTCTGATGTTTACTGGAAATAGATATTCAGTATTTTCATGTTTTTTATTATTTATTATTAAATTTATTTAAACTTTTCTTTGCAGCTGTCTTTTTAGAGAATATTTTAACCTTTGAGAGTACTTATATTTATTTAGTGACAATGTGGCCACTCCTGAAAGTCTTGCTGCATTTGTCAAACACTACCATTTGCATTAGTATTTTACTGATTATAATTGGGTACGCTTGTAAGAGCCTTAGAGTAGCTGGCTTTGGAGTGTTCTGGTGGGTGTATCTACCTTATAGTCAGGACAGAGAGGGCATAGCTGGTAAATCTGTGCCAGCCTTTCCCAGGTGTGTGTGTGTGTGTGTGTGTGTGTGTGTGTGTGTGTGTGTGTGTGTGTGTGTGTGTGTGTGTGTGTGTGTGTGAAGATCAAATCTCAAAAAGTATGTTTGTCAGCTCTTTGGAGCAGGGACACAGAGCACTGGTTTCACAGAGAGGGTGCTGGAAGACTTGGCTTGAAACACTCGGCTGAGGACTCAACTCTATAGCTGTGTCAGTGGGGAGTTTTATTTGTGGCCTGGAGAGAGAGAGGGAAACTAGCCACAGGACTTAGCATGCTCCCTCTGTGATCTTAAGGGAAATTGTGCTTGGTGTAGAGAGCTGCATCTGAAAATACTGTGTATTTCCAGTTTTGCTCCAAGTGAACGTCCCTCAGCAGTTTCAGTGGCGAGGATTGAAGTTACTTGATTACTCGCTTAGAGGAGGGATGTCACATGGGGTACTACTTTAATTGAAGTCTTGTTTATTGATGTGATTTTAAAGTTAAGTTCCCCATGGGTGAGTGATTTAGGGAAAAAATAAAAGTAGTTTGGTTTACTTTGGATTAAAAAGGAGTTGGTGGTTACAAAGCCAGTTTTCAGCAGAGTTAAAGGCATGCTGTGCAATCTTTTCTAGGTTTTCTAGGTTGTCTGAGAGGCAGATAAGGGTGGAATTGCGTGCATGTTGTACAAGGGATGCTTGTTATATATAAGTATGAAGATTGTTTGTAAAGATCTTAAATAGAAGAGAACCGATGATGGAGCCTTGAGAGACACCTGTACTGACCGAAAGATAAGAGAAAAGGTATAACTCCATTTGACTGCCTGGGTAGCATACTGACAAGTAATTATTAAACCACTGACGAGCAAGTTGTGATATACCCATTGTGGAGACTTGTAGAAGATATTTTTTAATGAAATACAGTGCCAAATGCTTTTGATAAGTCTAGGAATGGAGAAGATGCGAGTTTACCTCTCTCCCTTGCTTTATTTATGTTATCTGTAGAAGTTAGGAGGGCAGTTGTAGTGTGGGCAAATCTAAAACCACATTTTTCATAAATATTTTCAAGTATTGTTATGCATATGGTGGCAACATTTTTTGCCTTTTACTGATGTTTGTGCATTGCTGGTATATGTACATTAATGTAGCTATTTGTTTTTAGTTCTGTTTCACTGTATTATGCACTTGTTATACTTTTGCTTTCATTATGTATAAGTAGATCATGACTGAAAAGGAGCCTAGTGGTCCGATTTACTTACCTCCTAAAATAGTTAATAGATTTGTTCTATACTGCAGCTGCTAAAGTGTACACATTTATATTCTGCTGTAATTTGTTTTCTGTTTTTGATTGCAGGATTTTTTTTACACTGAATGATTTACTGTAAAATATTCTACATTTATACTACGTAAAGATTGAGTCTCTTCTGAATTACTTTGAATTGTTTTTTATTCACTTCTTTTTAAAGAAAGAAAGAATACATTAATTTATCTGCCTTGGTTTGGTGTTTCTGGGTCTTATACAGATTTTTGTTGAACAGTGATAGCATAACTGTTGCTGGACTTAAAAAGTCAAGTAATGCATTGGTCAGCCAGGCCTGGGCTGCTGTGAGCAGACATCTACTGTACAGTCAGGGAAGAATTAGTTACAAAATTATTTTAAGCAGTAGTAGCTGTTGGTTTATTTGTTTTGATTCGTCTGCTAGCTAGGTAATTTCTTCTTCTTCTTTCGGCTTTTCCCGGTTAGAGGTCGCCACAGCGGATTACCTGTCCACTCATGATTGGCAGAGGAGTTTTACAGTGTCGAGTTAACAGCCCGGCGCCCAATCTAGCTAGGTAATTCCAAAAGGGAAAAATCACTGTTTTCAGGAGTAATCTGTGAGCACTGCTTTGTTGTGATTTGCTCAGGGTCATATGCTTTACAAGTGGAAAATGAGGGAATTAATCCCAGGACTACAGGATGAGGCTCATCTTGTAATAGAATTAACCTTTTGGGTTAACCTGACAGGTAATGAAATCCAAGTGAAAATGTATTCTGGTACTGGTATAGTCATATTAATTAAAACAAGGAGCACTTTTTGTTTTTTAAAATGTTTAAAAAATTCAGAAACTTAATATGTTTTGGAAAAGCATGTTGTAATACAAGATAACTAGTGAACACAGAGTCTAAAAATAGAACCTGTTGGTGCATTCACAAAAATATCTGTAAATACTGCTTCCCAAGTTTAAGGAGGAGCAGCACTTTATATCAATGGTCCACGTGAAACGAAGTGTTAACACATACTCTGTCAAGTAACAAAACTAAACAACTTTCTACAAATGCTGTTAAGTAATTTTTTTTTATTTGTGTTTTCTAGCAATAATTAATCAGTGGCAACATGAACCCAAGGACAAAATGATATCCTTGTTGATCAGTCACCTTCCATTACTGAAGCCGGGAAACAACAAAGCAAAAATGGAATATATGAGATTGTTACCAAAAATCTTGGCACTTTCAATTGAACACTGTCAGCACATAGAGGAAAGCAGACAGCTTTTGTCCTATGCATTGATACACCCTGCCACCTCATTAGAGGACAGAAGTGACTTAGCTACATGGCTTAACCACTTAGAAGATCGAACATCAGGTGTTTATGCCAGCCAAAGCAGAAGTCAATCTGATTTGATGGACTTTGGGCAGCTGCATTGCTACCACCAAAGACAAAACTCAGATGATAACTTCAATGGATGGAAGAACACCCGGGATTCCGGAATATACACCAGTGCATCAAACTGGCTGGACAAAAGTATAACTTGTGAAAACGGGCATGTGCCCTTGTATTCTTCTTCTGTACCTACTGTTAATGCAGTTGACACTAGCTCACACACCAGTAAGTACCATAAATACTTTGACATGCCATTTAGTATATTCTGTGATTGATAAGAGTAATGTACCTAGAAATATAGATAAAATCACAGATAGTCATCAATCAGATAGTGAACATTGATGTATTGTGCAAAAATATCCACCAAAGTCTTACTGTATTTGACTCTGTAGATTTTTAAACATTTAATGCTATGCATTTCTTGTCAGAAGTGGTAAATAGTGAAATATTTCAGTTTCCTTGCAAGCGCACCACCTGATTTTTGCATTAAGTAAATATGTATGTCACAGATTTCATTAAATTTAAGTTTGTTACCTGTGTGTGTGTGTGTGTGTGTGTGTGTGTGTGTGTGTGTGTGTGTGTGTGTGTGTGTGTGTGAACATTCCTTGATATAGGTAGAAGTTTGCAAATCATTTTTTGTTAGCATTTGTCTCAGAGTAAGTGTGAAGACAAAATATTTTTGTAGGTCAGTCTAGGGGTCTTCTGTTGCAGTTGTTTGTGGTGCCTTTTTATCGTGTTTTGGGTGTGAACATGAGTGGTTGGAAGGTTGAGAGACTGAAACACAAACCAAGACTGTGATTCAGGGGAGCTTGACAAGATGAATATTTTGGTGTAATACATTCTGATTGTCACTTGCAGTTTACTAGAAGATGTTATAATTTGAGATCTCTGCAAGTCTAATGGCTCCACCAGTATTAGAACCAGGGACTTAAATCTTTGCTAACAAATAAATAAAACATGGTGGACTGAAAAACTGATGATCCAGCACCTCCCAAAGCTCAACTTCCCCTGCTTGTTAAACAGTGTGACTTAGCTGTCTTCCTTTAAACATAACCTAGATAACTGCATTTGTATTCACACATTTTCTCTGGGATTGCCTTGTATGGGTGTCAGTAAAGGAGGTACAGCCGCACTGAGGGTACTGGCAAGCCATAAATGGTATTGGAATATCTATGAATCTGTGAGAATGGAGAAATGGAAAGACTAGGTATGACTGAAGAGAGCAGTAATTCTATTACATTAGTACATGCACTACTTTCTCCAGTAATACAGCAGGAAAAAAGTAGTCAGATGCGGTCTTGTTTTTCAGAGGATTTGCACTTACATGCACATTTCAGTATACCACATTACTTCTTCCCCATTTTCACATTAAAGTTATACTTAATCGCTTTAGTAGGGTAAAAAGTATTTCAACATTCATTTGATGAGGTGGAGAATTTAGCAGTGGTGCACTGCTCAGCTGAATTGGAAAATTGAAATAACTAACTCAACCACAGCCCATAAGGCATAACAACGTACCCAATACTCTAGTCATAGGTGACTCCATAGTAAGGCACACTGATGTTCCACTCACCAGGCTAAACAAGGAGAAAGTTACTGTCAGCTGCCTGTCAGGTGCCAGGATCTGCCACATAACACACACACTCAGGTCACTCCACAACAAGTACAAATATGACTCTGTCATTGTCCGTGTTGGTGTGAATGACCTGAGACGTACCTCCCTGGAGTACATGAAAAGAGACATGGAGGAGTTCTCCGATCTTGTAGCCCAGGCAGGTATGACCCTAGCCCTGAGTAGCATCCTGCCATCACCCAGAATGATACCACAGTACAAGGACAAAATGATTGACTTTGACAATTGGCTAAGCTTCTGGTGTTATTCTAAGGGGATCCAGTATCTCTCTGCCTGGGATGACATGATCGACAGACCACGATGCTTTGCCAGAGATGGCCTGCACCTGTCACCCTTGGGATTCCGGATACTGGCTAAGGCTCTTGCTACCCCTGTAGTGCCTTTTTTAGGCAAGGTTCAAATGACAAATTCACCACCATAACAGGTACAAGCAAGCAAATTCTGTGGGTATTGCTACTCAGTGCTAGAAATCTAAACCTCAAAGTGCACTCACTCGAGGCACTCCTTAAAATGGAGAACATCGACATCTGTGCAGTGTCAGAGATCTGGTTCAAGGCTTTAGAGAGCACCCCTGCATTACCAGGCTATAATTCATACCACACCTTTCGGCCACCTAACCTGGACCGAAACACCAAAGGCAGAGGTGTGTCCATATTCATTAAGGATATCCACACCTCCAGGCTAGTTGCTCAGCATAATGCATCTGAGATTATCCAAGTGCAACTAACTCTGGGCAAGACCGCAGTCCAAATTTTAGCGTGCTACAGATCCCCCACCATGCCTCAGGATTCCCACTCCTCATTTCTTGATACACTGGAAAATATTACGGTACAACCCAACACCCTAATAATGGGCGATTTCAACTACCCCACCAATAACTGGGTAAACTACTCATGTTCCAACTCTTTTGCTCAACGTTTTCTGGAATTCATAAATTCCAGTGCCTTGGATCAACTTATCCACATCCCCACCAGGGGCAGCAATATCCTAGACCTGGTCATTACCAACATGGGTGACCGGTGTTCCACATCAAAGGTCAATTCCTTGTTGGTCAGATCCAACCACAAGCTAATCACCCTAGGCATCCACATCCTGCCCCCACCCCCCACAAGGGAAACTACCGTAAAAAATTTCTCCAAAGTCAACTTCACGCTTCTTAAGACAGAATTGGCAAACTTTGCGACACTCATGTGACGGACAGTAAAGGTACGACTGCTGAATCCTACACAAATGCACTTTATAAACACTAACACGAGTGCATGGATCGTGCTATCCCTAACAGAACCAAGATGCCATTCTTCAAAAAAATGAAGCCAATTTGGTGGTCCCCTGCCATAAACAAACTCTAGAATAGAAGAAATAAATTGTTGCAAAAAAGAGTAAAATCCCATGATTGGAGGAACTCCCTGGTCAGCCTCAGTAAGAAGCTGAGATCCCTCATAAAATTCTCCAAAGCTAGTTATGAAAACAAAATCGCCACTGATTCTAAATACAACCACAAAGCATTCTATAGCTATGTCAAGAATCTCAATGGCAACTCTCAGATCAGCTCTGAGTTACAGCACAATGGCACTAAATATATAGAACCGACTGATATTGCCATCATCCTGGCAGATAGGCTCAGTGCTAACTTTACCCCCCTCTCACCCCTTAAAGGACCCATCTCTATACCGGAAGAATGCAAAGTTCCTGTAATCAAGGCTGCACAGGTAAAAACCACACTCTCCAAAGCCAAGAACACAGCATCCATGGGACCTGACAACATCCCAGGCTGCGTTCTACATGAACTACAGAACAATCTGGCACCCCACCTAAGTACCATTTTTCAGTCATAGCCTCACCTCAGGCTTTTTGCCCACTGAATGGCGCACAGGGACGGTTATCCCACTCCACAAAGGGGGGAGCCACCATGGACCCTGGGAACTACCGACCCATTAGCCTGACGAGCCTAGTCTGCAAGGCTTTGGAATGTATCATCATGGAACTTATAATCAAAGACATTGGTAATCTCCAAACTCTGAACCCTACCCAGTTTGGGTTTGTAAAAGGCAGATCGTGTCTCCTAAACCTGATAGACTTCTTTGAAGCAGCCACCAAAGCTGTAGATGAGGGTAAGGTGGTTCACACAGCCTGTCTATATCTCGCCAAGGCTTTTGACACCATCCCCCACTCTGGAATTATAGATAAACTCACTAAACTAGTTATAAATCCCTATGTCACAAGATGGGTTGCCAGCTGGCTCACTGACAGAACCCACACTGTGAAAGTAGCAGACTCCAAATCCGACTTCAGACCAGTGACAAGTGGAGTACCACAGGGTTCAGCCCTGGGTCCTCTCCTGTTTGGTATCTACTTCTCTGAAGCACAGGCTAACACAGAAGGTCTTTGGCTAACAAAGTTTGCAGATGACTGCAAACTAGGAGCCATAATTGAAACTACTAATGATGTGGACATCCTACAAAAGGGCCTCACTGAGACAGATGCCTGGTGTCAAAGCCATGGCCTCAAGCTCAATGCCAAAAAGTGCATTGTCGTCCCTTTTGGTTAAAATCTGTACCCATGAACTACCACATAGGCAGTAGTCTACTTAACACTGAAAGTGTGATAAGAGACCTTGGGACACAGGTGGACAGTAGTCTCTCCTTTGATAATCACATTGCCACAGCAGTCAGGAAATCCTTCTACGTGGCACACCTCATCAGAAAAGGTTTCTCATCCAGGAAAAAAGAGGTTATTGTTCCCCTCTACTCATCAGTCATTAGTCCCATTATAGAGTACAACGCCCCTTTTGGTATGTAACTCACAAGAAATCTACAACAACTGGAAAGGCCGCAGAAATACCTCCCAAAGATGATTATCGGCCTCAAACAGATGCCCTACGCAGACCACCTCAAAAAAAAACTCCAGCTTTACTCCGTCGTATATCGCCTACTCAGAGGCGATTTCTGCCTAACATACAAAGCTATGTCAAACCCAGAGCTGTTGGACATGCTCCACTTAAAGAAATCCCAATCCCTTTGAGCTACATGCTCTAGGGACCTAAACCTTGTCACCACAATAAACAGAACATGCTGGAGGGATAGATTCCTGTCTCAGAGACTCCCCATACTCTGGAACAAACTACCTATCTGTTTCAAACAAAGATCTTCATTAGCACTCTTCAAGAAGAATCTTGATAATTGGATGAGAAATAGGAAATTCACCCTGGGGATCACGTCTGTGGCTCTGCTTGACAGTGACACAGGAAAATAATTTTCTTAGATGGCGAAAGCCAGGGTACATTTTTGGTTAGGCTTATATAGACCGTAGGGCCAATAGCCTAGTACCTACCTATGAACCTATGAATTGTAAGACAAGTTAAATTGCTGAGGCTGGTTTGTCATCCTCTGATTTTCTCATTTCAGACAGTAATTCTTATAGGGTTGCCACCTTTCGTTGTGGATGACACTGGACCAAAACCATACCCCCTCTTACATCCCAAAAAGTGGCCATCTCCTCCCCTCTCCTGCCCACTTTTTGCCCATTTTTTGACATCATAGGCTCATCGGGGGAGAGGGAATGTCCTCTTTTTCCTGGCTCATCACACAGTCACATTGCATTAGCAATGCTTTTCTTAAATAAAAGCAGAGATTTTACAAACTCTGATAGTCTGTTTTTTTTAAAACAGAATACCAGAGTTTGTACTGCGTTTTCTGAACTACCGGACAATCAGTTTAATTTACGGATAGTCTGGAAAAAAAAACAGATAGGTGGCAACCCTAGATTCTTACTTTCTGGAAATTTAGTCTCAAATACTTGTCTGTATACCTCTCAACTACCAGATTATCACAGAATGTCCAGATTTTTGCCTCATATTTTTAGTCCGTTCCTCATAAAATGTGTGGTTTTCTGGCAAATCATTGAGGATTGAAGTCACTAAAAAATGACAGACACTGAGTTTTAGACTTCATCCATCCAACCACAACTCCTTTTTTTCCATTTTTTTACATGGGGTCGGGGTGCCACTTCAACAGTGACAATCATCTAGAGCCAAGATTTTCTTGATATCCTTCCGAAAATGTATGGTAATGCAAGACCTGTTATTCTAGGAACTTGTCCCCCCATTAGTTTTAATTTTATCCAGATTTTTTGTGCTTAGAGTTTGAGAGGTATGTGTATGACAGTCTGTTGTATAGAGTCAAGGAGCAAGTCAAGGCTAGATACTGACTTATTCTCTGTATTTGATATATCATGATTCACTTTCTAGTACACTTGTAAATTAATTCTTAGCATCTTTTATCATAAAAAGAGTTAGATTCTGGATTGTCAGTCTGTCCGGCATTAAATTGCTGAGTCAGTTCCTTGAACACTAGCTGCATTTTCAGCATAATAAAATTTGGGATGCACTTAGGATCTCCTCACTGGTAACTCTTAGAGATTTACTAAATCTCATTGAAAATCCTGTCTCCTAAGAATTTCTTAATGTAACTTTTTCCACTGTTTGTTTTGAGCAGTCCCACTTAGACTTGGTTTCATTAGGTTAAGTCTAGTTCTGATGTATCTACTCAGGAACAGTTCTGTAGGTGGTTAACACATAGTACAGCTTGGCGTTCTGCATTGTAACAGAAAAGGTAAAATTTTATCCTTAGTTTTCAACATAGTATTCAGCAATTATTCATATTTGATGTTCATCATACTAATCACTGCTGAAGTAGTGTAAACTGTATGGGTTAAATCCTGTGTAGGATACAACAGCTGGGCAAGTTCAAAAGCATCAGGCCACCTTCCATGTAGCCAAACAGTCAGCTCAAGCCGAACTAACTAAAAAATAGATTTGGGCACCAAGCCCTACAAAGTTTTTCTGCCTCCAAAGAGCATACTCATCTGAGGCTTTCGATGATCGATGGTCAGCTTGTGCTGTTCCTTTGCTGGACAGATAACTTCACATTGGGGAAAAAGCTTCCATTTTAAAAATTATGTGTTTATTAATACCTTCCTGTTCAAGAAAAGTACAGTTTTGTAAAATGTTACCATAATGGTAGATGTCCTTGCCTTCACTGCTGTCGTATTCTTAACAGACGGGATTCCCTGCCATGGAATCCCGAAGTTCGGCGAGTCTACCAAATCCTACCATTGTTTTAAGCTACACCGAACGTCACCCAAACGTTCCTTGCTTAGAGTAGGGCATAAAGGTAACATTCAGGTGTACTATCAATAGAACTGATTGTCCCAGTAGGAACACTAGTCCAAAGAACCCAAGCGGTAACCTGTACATCCAGGAAGGCAAAGGACTTGGAGGATGGGGAGAGGGAGCAAATACTGCAGCAGTGAAGGCAAGGACATCTACCGTTATGGTAAGATTTTACACAGCTGTACTATGTCCATACATTCACTGCTGCAGTATTCTTAACAGATGGGAGAGTGGCAAAGGTCAAGAGGAAACTTGGGAGGAGGAAGGAGTAGAAGAGTCCTTTAAAAAAACATGAAGAACGGCATTAGCAAACCCAGCCCTGGGTCTAGAGATACCATCCAACTTGTAGTACTTGGTAAAGCTATGCACAGAAGTCCAAGTAGCTGCTACAAGAATATAATTAGTATCTAAGCCCTTGGAAAAAGCACCAGAAGAAGCCACAGCTCTAGTAGAATGAGCCTTAACTGAGAAGGAAGGCTCTTGCCATGAAAAAGTGTAACAAAAGGAAATAGCCTTAGAAATCCAAGAAGAAATAGATTGCTTGGATACAGCTAGTCCCAAATATGTAGGATGAAAAGAAACAAACAACTGATCAGATTTTCTAATAGCCTTAGTCCTATCCAAATAAATCTTGAGTTGCCTATGCACACCCAAATATGCAGCCACCCTCCCTTTATCAGATTGTGGAAAGGGAGAAAAAAGTAGGCAGATTAATATACTGATTAAGAGAAAGCTCATTAACCACCTTAGGCATAAACGAAGATAGTAGGCAAAGGCACCCTATCCTCATGAAAGATCAGAAAACGAGGACAAGCCATAAGGGCTTGCAGCTCACACACATCTGACAGAAGTAAAAGTTAACAAGAGAACAGTCTTCCAAGAACAATGTTACAAGGAACCTGAAGCAGCGGGCTCAAAAGGAGCCTGAGTTATCTTCTGCAAAATAAAGTTAATATCCCAGAGAGGAGGAACAAGCTTCCTGGGAGGTCTAATATTAAGGACTCCTTAAAGAAATTGGTTAACATCAAATCTGGAGGCTAAAGGAGGAAAAGAAGGCAGACAAGCAGAGACAGCTGATAAGTGGGTCTTAATAGAAGAACAGGCCAAACTAGCATTGAACAACCCACACAAAAGAGAGAGAACCAAAGGAACACCTGCAGTAAGTGGGTCCAGGTTACAAGAGAGACACCAAATAGAACATTTCTTTATTTGGACATGTAGGATTTCCTAGTAGTAGGTTTCCAGCCTCCTATAAGATTTGCAGCACATCCTCAGAAAAAAAAGATGTCTATGGGGAATCAGAATCCTATTACCCACAGTGTCAGTTTTTTTTTCCACTGTTTGTTTTGAGCAGTCCCACTTAGTTGAAGCGTGGACAGTTGGGGATGGATGAGAGATCCATTGTCTTGTGTGAGTAAATCCACCCTGTGAGGTAGCTTGTGATGATTGCCCCTGGCTAGATAAGAAGGTAGAGGGAACCAGTGCTGTTGCGGCCAAAAGGGAGTCTCCAACAAGATTTTGGGAGCATCCTGTTGAATCATGAACAAGACTGTCGGAATAAGAGGAAGGGGAGGGAATGATAAAGAAACATCCCTTTCTGAGAAAATGTGAGGGCGTCCGCCTTCCATACTAGAGAACCTGGGACTCTGGTGCAAAGCAGAGGAAGTTGTCTGTTCAGAGGGGAGGCAAAAAGATCCACTTGAGGAGTACCCCACTGGTGGATAATGTCCAGAAACATATCCCTGTGAAGCATCAATTCATAGGACTGAGTGAAGGACCTGCTCAGAGCGTCTGCCACAATGTTCTGACCAGAAGAGATATAAACCGCCTGAAGAGTCACTTGATACTTGACAGCATCATCCCATACTAGAAGTGCCAGCCAGCAAATAACATAATGTCTCACTCCTTCCTGTTTGTTGATATACCCTATCACTGTGGTATTGTCTGTGAACACCTTGAGAGGCCCTGGAGAGAAAAGAGGATAAAAGGCCTGAAGATCCAGCAGAAGAGCTCTCATCTCTTTGACACTGATGCACTTCTTCTGCTGACGAGGTGACCACAACCCCTGTACCTTTAGGGATCCATATGCCACCCCCCATCCGATGTCTGAGGCATCTGTGAACAATTCCTGAGAAGGAGGAGGGGGATGAAAAGGGAGACCTGGATTCAGAGACAACTGCTGAATCCACCAGTGAAGTTCCTGTCTGAGATAAGGAAGAAGAGGAACTGCAGAGTCTAGAGGATGTGCATGTTGAAGCCATACTGACGTTAGAAGCCACTGAAATTCCTAATATGAAGTTTGGCCAGAGGGAGCATTGGAATGGTGGATGCCATGAAATTCTGAGCTCTCAGAAACTCTCTGGCATTAATGGAAGCTGGAGGAGTAAGAGTGTGAAAGAAAGAAATGAGAGTTAAGGCCTTTGGAAGAGGCAGGGATGCAAGCACTGGCACTGTCTGAATCCTGCAACCTAGAAAAGCACGATCCTGAGAATGAGTCAGCGAAGACTTTTTGAAATTTATTGTGAACCCAAAGCTCTGTAGTAGTGAAACAGCAAAATGAAGAATCTGATGTTGTCATTTTTCATTCATCCCCAGCGTATGGGACTCAGATCCGACTCAGCCATTACTGCAGCTCATGTAGTCCTACAAACTCTGCTGTGGTCTCCTCTCACCTCAGATCTTGTTTGCTGTTTTTGCGAACAGACGTGGTTGCTGATAGCTCTCAACTGTTCTTTGGGTGACAAGTATTGGAGTAAGGGCATACCAGTTGATACAGTGTTGTGGCCACTAAAAAGGAACTCTCTGAAGAGAGTTCGTCTGTTCATCCCCCTAGCAGAGAGTCTAGGGCGATGGACAGACTGGGGAAGTTGGTATATGCTTCAGCAACATTTGCCATATGTTCACTGAATTACCTAGCCACGTCACAAGACTGCAGAGGGACTTACTTAAAGAACTTTCCAGCTTGTTAGCAACGATCACTATGGAGGAGGCCCAGAGTTCTGTGGCCCCTCAGTTGACTCCCTTACAATTGGTTGTGAACCTGTCCATGAGGCTTATCACCAATGCAATGGAAGGCAACTCACAGGCAGCGGGTTCAGGCTTATCCATGAGGAGACAAACCTGGATGCGCCTGTGTGACTTCGCGGAGCCGTTTAAGTCTTCCTTCGTCAACACTCCGTTTGACAGATCTTCGCTTTTCAGTCCCACTGTAAAGGAAACACTCTCCAGGTGTGAAAAAGATGGGAAGACCTTGTCTGCCATTGGAGTACGTTTTTCGATCCCCCCCAACAAACCTTTTTTGGAATCAGTGTGGGGGCCGCAAGATGTCGCTCAAAAAATCTCAATGTCCTTTCCCCGACACACGTGGAACTGGTTCTCCCAGAGGCAGAGGGGGAAATGGTAACAACAGAAGGTGTCTTTGTGGCAGAGGAGGCCCGCAGAATGCAGGGTCCAGAGATACTTTCTTTGATAGGTCCTATCATGCTTCTGAAAGGAGGCTTGATTGTCTTCTTCTGGAGGCAGTCAGGGGTCCTTTTTCCCTGCACCAAACAACCTGGCTAAGTATAACAAATGATGTTTGGGTGCAGAGAATTATTACCAGAGGTTAGACCGTACCCTTTTTCCTTCAGCCCCCGTCAATAACAAAGCTTCTCAATATTCCACCCAGTCAGAGGGAGCCAGCAACTCAGCAAGTTCAGCACTTGCTTACAAAAATATTCATCTGAGAGGTCCCACCAGACCAGGTAGGATCTGGAACATACTCAAGGTTCTTTTTGGTTCCAAAAAGGACAGGGGACTTGAGACCAATTTTGGATCTCAGCATGTTAAACAAGTTGTTCATGCACACCAAGTTCTGGATGGTCACAGTACAGTCCATTCAACCCTTTTCAGGGAAGGACAACTGGATGTGCTCGATAGACCTCCAGGACATATGCTGTCACATAAAGATGAACAGATGATCCAGGAGGTACTTGCGCTTTCGAGTGGGAGCCAGTCACTTCCAGTTCAGAGCACTGCCCTTTGGCCTCACCACAGCCCTCAGGGTGTTTACCAAATGCATGGCAGTGGTAGCAGCCCATCTAAGGCTGCGGGGAATCCAGGTGTTCCCATATTTGGACAACTGGCTCATCACTGCCCCAACCAGGCATCAGTTGGTACAAGTTAGAGACCCAAGTACTAAAAACTTGCTTAACTGTAGGGATCACAGTAAATAATGACAAATCATACTTGCAAACCACCCAGAACCTGGAATTCATAGGCGCAATCTTCGAAACACAATCTGTGCTTGTGTCCGTCCCATTTGTATGAGTACAGAACATCTGAAGTCAAGTCAGAAGAATCATTTGCAATACAAATATATCGGCCAGAAAGGTCCTGCAGGCTGTAGGCTCAGTGGCAGCAGCCATAACTTTAGTACCCCTAGCAGTATATCCCGTGAGAGTTGTACAGTGGATGCTACAAACCCAATGGTCCTTTTTCACTCACCCTATGTCTACAAAGATAAGAACATCTCAGATATGCAAAAATTACTTCTCCTGGTGGATACATTCATGCCAGCCCCAACAAGGTCACCCATTCATACCTCCTCAGCCCAAGGTCATAGCGACCACAGATGCTTCTCAGATTGGATGGGGATGGGCACTATCTGGAGAAGACAGTCCAAGGCACTCGGTCCCCCGTAGAGGTCAACCTGTATATCAGAGTTCTGGAGATGAGAGTGGTGCTTTTGGCATTGTAGGCATTCCAAGATTCTCTCCCTTTCAGGACAGTCGCAATTCAAGTCAGACAGTATGTGGGTAATTTGGTATATCAACAAGCAATGAGGAACCAGATCTTACCCCCTGTGTCAAGAAGCCCTCAGAGTGTGGCAGTGGGCAATAGCCTCCAATCACTTTCTGGTAGCAACTCATATTCCGGGGAAGTTCAGTCTGATAGCAGACAAATTCAGCAGGTTCATTCTATTACCTCATGAGTGGTCCTTCAAACGCAAAGTGGCAAAAATGATTTTTCATCACTGGGGCCACCTTTGCTGCCATCTTTTTGCATCTCCCCTAAACAACAAATGCAACAGCTTCTTTGCCCTAATCCCACCCCCCCCACCCCCCCCGCGGGGGAATCACTGAGTGATGCTCTTCTCCATGATTGGTCCCCCAGTCTGTTATACACCTATCCCCCAACTCCCTTGATCCCCAGATTCTTACAGAAGGTAGTCGGATTGAAGAGCAAAGTAATCATCATTGCACCTTACTGGCCTTGACAAGTGTAGTTCCCCTTTCTTTGGCCTCATCTACTGTCTCCACCATGGATTCTGGATCCGACTCCAGACCTTTTTTCTCATCATACAGGACTGATTCACACAGACCTTCCCAACCTCAGACTGACTTCATGATTTCTCCAGTTCCATGGCTGGCCAGGCAACCTATGTTTTCTTCCCCAGTCAGTTCTATTTTCTTATTGTCTCATAAACCTTCTACTAAGAAATTGCACAAAAGCAAGTGGAAAATATTTGTTTATTGGGCAGAGAAATATCACACAGAACCCTTTACAGCTCCTTCATATGCAGTCCTTGAATTTGTAGCGGAATTCTTTAAGAAAGGAGCAAGCACATCTACCATTAAAGTTCTGCTTGCTGCAATTTCAAATTTCCATGTAGGATTACAGAGTTCTTCCTTGGCTTCTGCAAAAGTTTGTCAGGTATTCTTGAAAGGTACTCTTTTGCTAAGACCTCCCTTTAAGGACCCTCTTCCCTGTGGGATTTAACTATAATACTGCAGGCCCTGACTCAATATCCCTTTGACCCTGCAGCCAAATGCGATTTAAAATGCCTGTCTTGGAAGACAGCCTTCCTGGTTGCTGTAACCTCGACCAGGAGAATATCAGTGCTTCACACTTTAACCTGAAAATCCCCTCACTTGTTCTTTCATAAGGATACTGTTACATTACCGACCAATGCTTCCTTTCTACCGAAGGTGGTGTCAGAAGCCATTATTAATCAAGCTGTTCATCTTTCAGTATTCTTTCCGAAGTTCAATAACCAAGGGGAATTATTGCTGCATTCATTGGATGTCCATAGATAGTTGCACTACTATTTGCATCATACAAACAATTTCAGGAAATCAGACCAACTTTTCATTTCCTTTGCACACCATAGGTTGGGGCAACCTGTCAAGAAAGTAGCTATAGCCAGATGGATAACAAAATGTATTCCTTTGTTGTATGCAAAATTGAATGTGCCCCTCCATAAACTTGTAAGAGCTAATTCTACCAGATCTGTGGCAACTTCCATGATTTTTCATTCTAGAGCTTCCATCTATGATATTTGCACTGCTGCTACTTGGTCAAATCCACAAACCTTTATCAGCCACTACAAACTAGATCTGATCTCAAGAGGAAGAATGGCATCTGGCTCAGCCATTCTCAGGAACAACCTTTCTTAGTGTCGACCCCAGGGCTGAGGTAGCTGGGGACTCTGTTACATATGTTGAGGATGAATGAAAATTGGCAACATCAGATAAAGAAGTTATGTACTCATAACATCCCATCTGTGTTGTCCATTTTCATTCAGCCTCAACTCCCCACCATCCAACCCCTGCTTTCTTTGGTTCAAATTCCTTCTGTCAAGAAATATATTTGTGAGGATACAGTCAGCATCCCTTGCTCCCTTGGATTTGAACTCCAGTGATGGCATGTTGTATAGTTCCTTGTTTATAATTCTTATTCTCTCAAGTTATATGCATTATCTGAGGTGAGAGGGGACCAGAGCATTGTGGGTAGGCAAGAGCTTGTGAGTTTGTAGGCTTCCGCAAGCTGTAGTAACGACTGAGTCAGATCCAAAGTCTAATCCGAGTCCCATACATTGAGGCCGAATGAATATGGACAGCACAGATGGTGAGTACATAATGTCTTTTTTTTTTTTTGCAAAAGGATCTCTGGAGTGGACGCCTGAACAGCCGGTTGTGTAAATAAGGAAATATTTCGATCCCTTGAAGCCTGCACAAAGCAATCCCAGGAGCAAGGCATTTGGTGAACATCCTTAGGGCAGTAGAAAGGCCAAAGGGCAAAGCAGAGAACTGAAAATGCCAGGAAGCAACAGAGAAACACAAAAACTTCCTGAAAAGAGCTTGGATTGGAATATGGAGATAAACATCCTTGACATCCAAAGGCACTATTTTCTGGGCACTAAAAACAGTCTGTAGTAGAACCCTTTCCACCTTCGGGACACAGGCACCTCTTGAATAGTACCCTGAGTCAAGAGATCTTGAAAACGTCTGGGGGGAAAAAGGGAAGCTGTTCCTGAAGAGGCTGAGGAATGCCAATAAAAGGCGGACGGGATTTCCACACATGAATTACTCCTGACGAATGATAGAACCCAAGAATCCTTAGTGATCTGAAGCCAAATAGAAAGAGAAAGGCGAAGAGAAAGATGAATGTGTCTGGGAAGAGACGGATAGTCATACAGCACCCAGTTTGTCAGGAAAAGAAGGCTTCAGAATGCCTGAAAACTGAGAAGCCTTAGAAGGAGGAGCTCGTTTGCCACTCTTTTAATCTCTAGTTGAAGGACGAGAAAAAGGCTGGCTTAGTGGGGTAGTTTCTTTGAAATTTAGGCACAGGAGAAACAAACATATATTTAAGCTCCTGTTAGGCTTTACCCTTATCCTGAAGGGAATTAAACAAATCAGCAGCAGCTTCTCCAAACAAAAGTTTAGGATCTAGAGGAGCGTCCATTAACTTAGCTTTAATATCATCAGGTAGAGGTTGAAGTCTAAGTCAAGAATACCTCCTCATCACTGAACCAAAAAACAGCAGCCCTAGAAGAGGCATCTGCTGCATCATAACTACATTTGCTGGAATGACAAAATACTTGAGAGGAAGACCCTAGCAAGGAAAGTACTGATGTTTTACCCTCAGAGTCTGGAAAATCAGAAGGAAGTTGACAGGCCTGAGAAAGAAGAACCAACACATGCCTAAGCATATGGGTGTGATAATTAATAGCTCTAAAAGCTAGGGTAGCGGAAGTGTAAACCTTCTTACCCAGCCTTTCCATGGTTCTGCTATTCTTGTCAGAAGGCAATAACTTGGGCGAAGGAAGCAATTGAGATGGCTTATCAGAGGCTATGGACACCACACAGGGGTCAGCATCAGGACATTTATACAAAAAAATAACAATCCTCAGGTAGCCAGTAAAACCTATTGGACTTCTTGGGACCAGGGTCAAACAATCAGGTGCATGAAAGACATTAGAAAAAGTATCCAGCAAAGCAGCCAAAACAGGAGGAATAGCCACAGGTTTAGTAGATTCCAACTGCAGCAACTCATAGTACCTGTTATGGCTATCCGAGACCTGAGCACAATCCAACTTAAAAAAATTCCATAATCCTAGAGATTGTGACCCCAAAGGAAATTTCCTCAAAAGGAACATCAGGACTAATAGATTCCTACTCCTCTGACCTATGGTCCAAAGGAGAAGAAATTTGAGTATAATAAGTCAGGGAGTTGTCATCAGAATTCAGCTCTTCCTCACAAAAATCCTGTTCTCTAGGCCTTTTGAGGGGTATAGAGGACCAAGGAGGAGGTGGAAGCAAAACCCCCTGAGGAGGCTTTAATGACAATAAATCAGTAAACAGCCCTTGAGTGAAGGCCTACCACTTACTTTGTGAGTCTAGGAGCGGAAGAAAAATGTTTTAGTTTTTTGTTCCTTTTTTATAGGAATGCTCCCTGCTCCCCTATAAAAGTGAGAAGGCTTAGACCCAAGACAGCAGTCGAGAACCACAGTAAGAACTTCTCCAACTAAAATCTGAGGAAGTCCCCTAGGCCCCTCAGAAAAAAATCAACCGTGGTTCCCCCTGAACGTCTGAAATAGGCGCCTGCAAAGCCTCTTTGGATGTGCTGCCAGCCAGATCCTCACTGGCCTCCAACCTGGTCACACCAGAGAATTCCGACGACACAGCCAGGCGAGCCTCCTGGTTTGTAATGACCTCAGGAAAAATACCAGGCAGAAGCTGGACAGCAGAATATTCTGGTCTTACCTTTTTCACCTTCTTCCCTAACAGCTGACCCTCAGGGTGGGAGATTCCTTCCATTGTATCTTTAGTGAGAAGCATAAGATGCTGATTCTGAAGATACAAGGAAAGGGAAGAAAGTCTGCTCTGAAGGGTTTTTGGGACAAATGCCTGACAAATCGAAGAAGATGTATGGTCGTGAGAAGCTCCAAGGCAAAAAAGACACTTATTGTGGCAGTCTTTATGTGGAGTCTGTATCCCGCACTGGGATTTGCCCTTCCTGGATGACATTAACTCCAAAGAGCACAAAAAAAGGCAAGAAAAAAACAAAAACCCCTACAGGGCACTTATCTGCAACTTACTGGGTTTTAGCAAACAGCCATATGTGTTACCCATAGCACAAAAATATGTGTAGCTGACGAAAAACAGATGTAGGCAAACAGACCAGTAAAAAAAAAAACGTACGGACTAGCGGCAAAGAAGTTCTATAGATTGTACTACTGAACATCACCTTTATGCCCTGTTCTATGCAAGGAGCATTTGGGTGAAGTTCGGAGTACCTTAAAGCAGTGGTAGGCTTTGGTAGACTGGCTGGACATTGGGTTTCCACAGCAGGGAGTCCCATCTGTTAAGAATACTGCAGCAGTGAATGTAAGGACATTTATTTTTATGATAGGAGTTTGTGTTTTAACTCATTCACCGCAGTGGAGCTCAGGAAGTTTGCACTGTAACTTCCAATAGGCGGAGCCTAAGCCTTTTGACAGAATCAATTTATGTCCTCACATTTCATACAGACGTTCATATCTCTGGAACCAAAAGGGTTATGAAAGAAGTAAAAATGGCAAACCCTTCAGCACAAACAACTTTTATAGTGGTAGTATTCTTTAGGTTCTTGGTCTTAAACTGAATTGTATAGTACACAGTAAACACAATAACTATTACATAAAACAGCTTACAATATCTCAGCAACCACACAAATTACACACATATTGTCAGCAGCATTTTATTCATGTAGCTAAGAACTTCCATCTGAGGCAAAGGAGTTCTGTCTGTTACTTGTTTGCTGAGATATTTAGAAAATGTGAAAATTATATCTATATAAATTAATATGAAAACAACAGTTAATATCTCTTTACCTGCACTAGACAGAGGTCAGATATTAATGCAGTTGAGTTTGCCATTATGTAAGCTTTAAGATGAAATCTTTTAAAACCTTGTACAAAGCATGGTTTTGAAATTATTGATGCAAAAATGATCAAGCAGTATTTGATGACTAGAGGCGTCAGTAGGAGTTAACTGCAGATGCACCTGGAGGCATTACTCTGATGCAGTGAGTTAATTGACTGTCATGAGACAGTATTGTACTTTTAAACAAGCGCTCACTTTTGTCTTGCCAGTTTAAAAGTTGATCCAGTGTTGTCTGTTTTTCTCTGATTCAGCTGTGGGTTGTCAGATCTGACCAGATCCGACCTTGGCACCAAATCTGAAGCTTTTTGGAAAACTTTTGTAGTGCTCCTCCCTTGCCATAAGAGTTTTTTGTCTGTCCAGTTTCATTTGTTTAAGGATTAGAGTAGGCTTTAGCAGTGTTTTTTCTAAGAGTTTGTATTATAGGCTAGATATATATATATATACATATATGTATATATGTATATACATATATATATATATATATATATATATATATATATATGAATATATATGTATATGAATATATATGTATATATAAAAATAGGTATTTAGGATTGTTTATTGTGTTAGTGTGACATTTAAAGTTAAGTTCCATCAATTAAGTAGTTAATTGTGCAGTGCTTTATTTAGTGTTTTGTATTTTAGGCTACTTAGACATGTATATGTGTGTGTGTGTTTGTGTGTATGTGTGTGTGTGTGTGTGTGTGTGTGTGTGTGTGTGTGTGTGTGTGTGTAATATATATATATATTGTTGTTGTCTTTCGGCTTTTCCCGGTTAGGGGTCGCCACAGCGGAACTCCGGTCCGCTAATGATTGGCAGTAGATTTTCACGAACACCGAGGTGCCAGCTCGACGTTCAACCTTCAACGAAGGCACACCCATTTACGCATGTCTTTCGAATGCCCACCCAACCGTGGGGAGGACATGTAGACTCCACACAGAAGGCACTCCCCGCACTTTAGCCGAGAATCGAACGGGAGACCCTCTTGCTCATGGGTCGAGATAGGTGTTCAGTGTTATTCTGAATTACACACAGCTCCCCTATCTCGACCCATGTTAAAACCTGTTCCTAGGTTGTTTTTTTGTCATCGATATTACCGTTTTCGAACTTCTGTGTTCAACAATAGTACAGTCGATGGAGTTAGTTTCAAAATTTTAATAGTAAACCTTCCAACAAAGGCACACCTATTTACGCATGTCTTTCGAATGCCCACCCAACCGTGGGGAGGACATGCAGACTCTACACAGAAGGCACTCCCCGCACTCCAGCCGAGAATCGAACGAGAGAACCTCTTGCTCATGGGTCGAGATAGGTGTTCAGTGTTATTCCGAATTACAAACAGCTCCCCTATCTTGACCCATGTTAAAACCTGTTCTTAGGTTGTTTTTTTGTCATCGATATTACCGTTTTCGAACTTCCGTGTTCGACAATAGTACAGTCGACGGAGTTTGTTTTGAAATTTTAATAGTAAACCATATATATATATATATATATATATATATACATTTATACACATAAGATGTAGTAATCATTTTACTGTTAAAATAAAACTATAGTACACTTTTTTTTACGGTACCCTCACCATGTCAGAATCCACTGGTTTCAAGAAGTATCCAGAATGTGAGCATAAACGTCCACCCCAGGACCCATACTCCAAATGCATAAATTGCTTGGACGCAGCACATCTGCATGGGGACTGTCAGTCCTGTGCTGCCTTTAGTGCCAGAGTCCTTAAAATGGGAAAGGGCAATCTTGTTTTTAAGTGTCTCCTTCCAACACAGACAAGGGGCTACCCCATCAACTTCTTCTGCTTCCCCTCAAAGAAAGATTGCAGTAAACTGATGGGGCAAGAAAACGAGAAAGTCTCAAATAAGGATAAGGGGAGAAAGACAGTAGCAAGTCACCCACTAAGTCTGCTAAGAAATGGCCACTGGAATTGACAGTTTCTCTCAGTCCCAATCCAGAAACCACTTGAAGATTGGATAAGATGACTCCTCAGACTCAGTCACCTTTTCCATGAGCCAGATACTCACAGGGACCAGTGAGTCCTGGATTACACTCCCCTATCCTGCAGGAAAGGAGATACTCCTGACCACCATCGGTGATGTAGTCCACTCTGTCATCTTGAAGCCTCACAGACCTGGATATCGATAGGATGATGAGAAGGTTTTTTGAGGACACATCTTACCCCTCTACTTCTAGAATTTATACTGACTTGCCCTTTGGGTCTGTTGTTATTGGATTTGACTGTAACTGGAGCACCTTTGTTGGCAAAAGAGCTACTCATGACTTCGATGCTGACTGCTTCTCTCTCTCTCGACAGTGATGCCTTTGGATCAAGATGAGAGTCAGAGCTGAAAGCGTTGGTGTCGAGTTCTGATGGGTGAATCGACACCCAAGATTTTCAGAGCTGTTCTCAGGGCTTCTGCTGTAGACAGATTGGATCTGAGATTGGCGTCAGGGTGGGGGTTCATCGGTGTTGAAGGTTCCCTTCCTTGTTCGACCTGAAGGTGTCCTTGGTGCCAGTGACTGCTTATGCCTTCAAGGCCTTTGAAGAGGTCTTGGTAAGTTCCAAAGAGAAGGCACCTTCAATCAGCTCAGCTCCATGCAAACCCCAGCCAATGACTGCTTCCTTTCCTCATCATCTTGTCAGACAGGAACAGCCAGTCCCAAGGGCTTCTGAGGAAATATGCTTTATCAGTTCCTCTTCTGAGTCTGAACTTTCTTTGCTCCCCCAGAAGGTGTCCCCAGAAAATGGACATACAAACAGAAGCACTTAGACTCTTCCCTGGAATCTTTCACTGAAGACACTGACTTAGAGGAAGGGAAGGGTTCCCCTCGTTGCATGTTTGAAGATGTCACTGCCAGCAAAATTCTTGAATTAATGAAGCAGAGAGGTGGTTGGTCATCCCAAGACCCTTCACCAGCTGAGTCAGTGTGCTTGGAAGCCTTTGGTTCTGGATTAACATTATCCTGGGTGGTACCTCCTATTGACCCCCTTATTGACATTATGGTTCAACAGGCATGAAGGACCATGATGTGGTGGATCCCATCCACAAAAAAGTGGATCACATCTTGGCTGTGCCTAAGGACAGGAAGCAGTGGAGTAAGACTCCACCAACAGATGCTGTGGTGGTAGTAGCAGCCACCAGAAAAGAACTGTCTGAAAAAAGTTCATCTGTTCATCCTCCTAACAGAGAGTCTAGGGCAATGGACAGATTTGGGAAGTGGGCCTAATTGTCAGTGGCTTTCACCCTTATAACTATGAACTATTTGGCTCATTTAATCAGATACCAGAGAAACTTGACCAATGAGATCAAGTCCGTCTTGGCGGCATTGCCTGCAGATGTTTAGAAGACAGTAAATTCCCATCTTTCCACCATGCAGTCCTCCTCAGATGTGGCCATGCATTTACTCTATTGCAAATGATGACATGACCAGAGCAGCAAGCATTGGCATCACCATGTGACACCACTCCTGGATGTGTCTTTGTGACTTTGTGGAAGGCTTTAAGTCTTTCTTTGTAAATGCCCCTTATGATGGTTCAACCTTGTTTGGACCTAAAGTAAAAGACACACTCACCAGTAGTCAACAGGATGGTAAGACTCTCTTTGCAGTGGGAGTACACTTCTTTACCCCACAAAAAAAAACTTTCTCTGTGAACCGCAGATCAGGAAAAAAGATGTACTTTAGTAAATCACAGAATTCCTTCCACTACTCTAAAGGTGCTAGACCTTCCTGTGGCAGAGGGAGAGGCAGTGCTAACAACAATGCCCTAGAGGCAGAGGAACCACATAACAAAGGCTTTTGTGGTCCTTTTACCGAGAAAACTTTTCAGCGTTCCTGAATGGTTGCCTGACTGTTGTAATCTGGAGGCATATTGGGGGGGCACCTATCTTTGCATTCTCAATCCTGACACAGTGTAACAACAAATTCCTGGGTGCTAAAGTTAATATTCAGAGGATATTCAATTCCACCTCTGAAAAAGAATAAAGTCCCTGATGCTCTACCCTGTTAGTAGGACTTAGCGGCCATAGAAATTTCAAAGCTGCTAGAAAAAGAATCATCCAGCCAGTCTCCCATGACCAGTTAGACACTGGAGTCTCTTCCAGTTTTTATTTAGTACCAATGAAAACAGGGCCCTCAGACCCATTTTAGATCTCAGTGGCCTAAACCAGTTTGTGAAACAGACACAATTTCAGATGGTCACTGTTCAGTCATTTTACCTCTACTGAGGAAGGACGATTGGATCCATAGATCTCTAGGACACTGTGACATCAGAATAACAAAGCAATCCAGGAGATTTCTCCACTTCCAGCCAGGAGCCAATCACTACCAATTCCAGGCACTGTCATTCAGTCTCACCGAAACCCCCAGGGTGTTCATCAAGATCATGGGAGTGGAGGCAGTGCATCTTCATCTGCTGGGGATCCAAGTCTTCCCGTACCTCGATGGTTGGCTCCTCTCTGCTGCCTCTAAGCATCTGCTGTTACATCACTTGGACCAGGTGCACCAGTTGTTAGTGGACTTAGTTGACATTTTGGCAGATTTGCAGTTATTCCAAACCCCAACACATAGTGTAGAGTTTATAGGATGACACCTAGATAGCAACTTACAAGTCACCAGTCTTGCCCAGCCCAGAGTTCTGTTACATAATTTCACAGCATTACAAGTACTACATCACCCATCACCACCAGTGAGGTTAGTTCTGGATGTTTTAAGCCTCATGGTATCCACAGTGGTGCCTTTAGCCAGATACTACATGAGAGTACTGCAGTGGACTTTAGCAGTACACTGGTCTCAGTCCATTCACCCTTAACATTCAAAAATCGGATTACTGTGATCTGCAAACAACACATCACTTGGTGGGTAACATTCCTGACTGTAACCAAGTGTTGCCCTTTCCAGTCGGAATCACCAGTTGCAACAGTGACCACAGATGCCTCCCTTCTAGGGTGGTTGGTGGGGCACTTCAAAGGGAGAACGGTCCAAGGTACATGGTCGTCACTAGAGGTCAATCTTCAGATCAATGTCTTGGAGTTGAGAGCTTTCCTCCAAACTTTGCAGGCATTTCAGGACCTCCTTCCCATTGGTAAGATTTCCATACAGACAGACATTGTGGCCGTGGTGTGGTACATCAACAAGCAGGGGAGAACACATTCTTATCTTCTGTGTCGAGAGGCCTTGAGAATCTGTCAGTGTGCGATATCTTCACAGTGCTTTCTGATAGCAATGTACATTCTGTGGTTGTCCAGTTTACTAGCAGACAAATTGAGCAAAGTGGTCCTAATGCATCATGAGTGGTCCCTGAAACCTACAGTGACATGCTTAATAATCAGTCACTGGGGCCAGCCTTGATGCGACCTTTTCGAATCCTATCTAAGCAACAAATGCAGCAGTTAATTTTCCCTGATCCCTCCACAGGGACAGTCACAGAGGGATGCTGCAGTTCATATTTGGCCCCAGGGCCTCCTCTATGCCTTTCCCCCTTTGCCTCTAATGAGCAAATTCATACAGAAAGCAAGACAGTGCATGTCCAGGGTGATCTGATTGACTTCTTTTGGCCCCAACAGACATGTTTCCCCAATCTATAGCGTATTCTTATACATCCCCCTTGGATGTTGGATTATTATCTTGACCTACTGACCCACCCATCCAGACTGCCTCCTCTGGACCTAATGTCCATGAACTTAACCACATAGTGCCTCCAAGTTTAAGCAGAGCCAGAGATGCCAAGCTTTCCCCTGCAGTAGTTAATATTCTTTCTGCTTCTCAGAAACTGTCCAGTAGAAACATGTACCAGAGTAAATGGAAGAGATTCATGATTTGGGTCTACTCTAAAGGTGTGGACCCTTTCTCAGCACCTCTTCCATCCGTATGAGAATTTTTTATCCAATCTCTTTGAAAGATTTTTCAGCTTTGCCACCATCAAGGTACAGTTGGCTGCAATTTCAGACTTTCATGTTGGATGTAAAGACATTCCAGTAACTTCACTGAAAAATTGCAATTCTTTCCTTTCTAATAAAACCTTCCATTAGAGACCCAGCCCCCCTGTGAGGCATCACTATTGTGCTGCAAGCTCTGATGCAGGCTCCATTTCAACCTGTGACCACAGTAGATCTAAAATTTCTTACTTGGAAAACCATTTTCCTAGTGGCAGTGGCATCAGCCAGGCAAACTTCAGAGTTACACACTCTTTTATGTAAGCCACCCTATCTAATATTTCACAAAGATAGTGTTTCCCTTAGAACTAATGTGTTCTTTATTCCTAAGGTGGCTTTCGAAGTTAATCTAAATCAGTTTATAAACTTGCCTATGTTTTTTTCCCAGCTATTCAAACAATGGCAAATACTTGTTGCTTATGTTAGATGTCCACAGATGGCTCAGATTCTATATCCACAGAACAAAACAATTCAGAAAAGATGATTGGTTGTTTATTTCATTTTCTAAACCAAAGTTGGGGAAGGCAGTTAGGAAGGTTACTTTGTCCAGATGGCTGTCAGATTGCATCTCATTTGTGTATAAGGAGAAGAATTTACCCTTACTGGGTAAACTAAAACCCACTCAGCTAGGGCAGTTTCTACTTCAACAGTCTTTAAAAGATGACTGTCTGTTAAGACGTTTGTGCCTCGGCCACTTGGGCTACATTACACACCTTTGTGTCTCAGTATAAGCTGGACACTCAATCCAGATCATGTTCCTCCTTTGGTTCCACCATACTCAGTAATGTCCTTCCTTGATACCATCCAGTTTGACAACCTAAGATTCTGTTCAGTACATTTGAAATGGATGAAAGTAGACAACATTAGATATGAAAGTTATGTACTTACCACGATGTTAGATCCATGTTGTCAGATTTTCATCTGGCTCAAACTCCCTCCCTCCTACCCCTTCCAAATTGTCACCTATGGCTTTGAGATGATTGAGTGGACTTTTATTCCCTGTCTTTGCACAGTTATATGAGGCTGTATCCATTATTCCTCAACACCTTAGGACCATGTAATATATAGGGGTTCATTCTTAGGATGGTTCCTTTTATAGCATGTTTCTGATATATCACAAAGATTGGGGGGCAAACTCGATCTGAGCATCTAAGGTGGAGTCTAGGGAATTATGGGTAGGGGAGGATTCAAATCTCTGGATTTGGAGAAGCTTTAAAGTCGGCACCGAGGTCAGATCCAACAGCCCATATGTTTGAATGGAATGAAAATCAGACAATACGGTTCTAAAGTTGTGGTAAGTGTATAACTTTTGATCTGATGTTATTTTGTTTATCTATTTATTTAAAATTTGTTTACTGGGAAAGTCTGACTTCGAACGAAGCCAATTTTCAGCAGAGGCCCAGGGAGAAACACTCCAGATGCATGTCTTTGTAAAGTGGGAGGAAACCGAAGCACCAGGAAGAAACCTACACAAATGCAGGGAGGACATGCAGACTCCGCACAGAAAGCACCCCAGCCGAGAATCGAACCAGAGAACCTCTTGCTGTGAGGTAACAACTCTACCGCTGCACCACTGCGCTGTCCAATAAACACCTCTGCCAAGTCTCAAATCTGGGTCCCTCTCAATAGTGCATTAACCCACCATGCTACAGTTTTTTTTTTTTTATTTGTTATTATTAACCTGGCCTTACCAAACCTTACTAAAGATTTCTTTCAGCGAAGCTTTGTCCAGGTCTGACTCTTCTAAATCTGACTCTTCCAAAAAGAAGAGCTACTCTGTGCCTCCGTCTCCCTTGGCACCGGTGGCCCCAAAACATAAGACTTCGGTTCCGACTACCTCCTCGGAACCGAAAGCTAAGGTACTAAAACTACAAGTTCAAGATTCCTGTGCACCAATTGCTACTACTACGGTACCTTCATCACCAGCATCAGCACCCATGGCTTTGGTTTCCGATTCGGTGCTGACCTCTCCTACGGCACCTCAGCAGGCTTCACCCACCCCTTTGTGCTGATACCTGAACAGGTTTTTCCCAGGACATAGTATTCACCTTCCATAGACCCCTTTGCGGGTCAGTTGCCCAGTCCTTTCCCGGAATGACTCGAGTTCCCTTCAACTTTTTCAGTTTGATACTACAGGAGTCACTCCGAGGTAGACATGAGTTTGGTGGATCAGCTGTTGGCAACCAGAGGTATCCCTGTCCCTTCTCAAGCTCCTCTCCCTTCTGGAGTTGGGGTATCTTCTCCTTAGGACTCCTACACTGTCTCCTCCTCTGACTTCCTCTGGAGCTTCAGAGCCCAGCACTTCGATCCTCCCAGTGCCAGCTGTATCAGTGCCATTAGGCATCCCTTCCTCAGCACCGAATGTGACTCTGACTTCTTCGGTTCTCTCCTCAAAACCAATAGATTTTTGGGGCTGAGACTTGGCTGCTGGTTCTGAGGGTCTTGGATCGGCACTTGTTTTTTATGCAGAGCTGACCTTGGCCCTTGGGACTTTGTTGGTGAGGGTCTTTCCTCAGCCCCTACCTCGGAGGGCGGGCTCTCAGAGCATGGTGTGATCTCGGCTCCGAGGCGGTCTTTCTCAGTTTTGGGCTCCCACTCCTCTTCGGGGGCCCTGTCTTCCAGGTTATGGTGAGTTCTTTAGCCTCTGCAGGCATTCAGCTGCTTCCTCCTGCATCAGAGTGTCATATTACCATATCTTCTGGCCAAGTGCCGATAACAATTACCACGACTGAACAGAGAGCACCGAAGCTTCAGGTTACCCCTGAACTGGGCCCCTCTTCGTCCGAGTCTTCTTCAGAGATCTCCACTGAGTAACTTCCTGTAAGAAGACGTGCAAAAGGAAGCACCTAGATTTGCTGGAAGAATCTGTCACCAAGGACATGGATTTTGATGAAGGGGAAGGTTCCCCTCAGTCATCCCTGAAGATGTCTCCTTTGGAGACATCCTAGAGCTCCTCAAGCACAGGGGTAAATGGAAGCCCCATGACTTGACCTCAGAGGAATCCATGTACTTGCAAGTATTCGGTGCTCAACTATCTACTTCCTGGGTGACCCCACCCACTGATGATCTTATTAAGCTGATCGTGCTGCGGGGTTGGAAGGCCCCTGATTCCAGAGCCTATTCCCAGAAGACCAGACAAAATTCTTACTCCACTGGAGGACCAGTAATATTGGGCCAATGGTTTAGCAGTAGATGCCATGGTGGCAGTGGCTGCCACCAAGAAGGAACTTGCCAGTGAGAGTCCTGCTGTACATCCTCACAACCGGGAGTCTAGGACAATGGACAGATTTGGAAAGCGGGTCTAAGCTTCATCGACCTTCTCAATCAGGTCTTTGAACTTTGTGGCACATTTTACTAGACTCCAGAGAGATCTGATTAAAGAGTTTTGGAGACTCTCGCTGGAGCTATGTCTAATGAGGTGCAGGATAATGTTGCCTCTCAGCTAGCCACCCTAGAGTTTATATCGAACTCATCCATGTGTCTTATTGCACATGCAGCTGAAGGCATGATTAGAGCAGTGGGTACCAGCATTGCAATAAGGCATCACACCTGGATGTGCTTGTGTGAATTCGTGGAGCCCCCAAAGTCTTCCTTCATCAATGCACCTTTTGAAAGTCATCGTTATTCAGCCCCAAGGTGAAGAACACTCTAGCCAGATGTGAAAAGGATGGAAAGACCTTGTCTGGTGTGGGCATTCGTTTTTCTACTCCTCAGCGATCATACTCCAGGAATCAGAGGAGTGGAAAGATGTAGTTCAAAAAGTTCCAGGGGCCTTTCCAGTACACAAGTGGTGGCAGCTCCCCTCGGGGAAGAGAGTGGAGCTCAGACGTAAGACGCTGACCGCGAGGCAGAGGTGGCCCAGGAAACCAGGGTTCCAGAGACTCCTTCTCTGGATAACCCTACTGGTGCTCCTGAAAAGGGGTCTGATTGCTTACCTCTGGAAGCAGTCGGGGGAGACTCTCACGGCACCTGACAGCCTGGCTACAAATAACCTGCAATACTTGGGCATAGAGAATCATTACCAGAGACTATCATATTCCCTTCACCCTTATTCTGAGATCTCTGAGAAAAATTCCCAGTGTTCCACCCAATCAGAGGGCTCAAGCAGCCATAGAGGTCAAAAGCTGCTACAAAAAGGAGTCATCCAAGAATTTCCACCAGACCAGATAGGATTCAGATTTTACTCCAGGTTCTTTTTAGTACCACAGAAGATGCAGGACTGGAAGCCAGTATTGGACCTCAGCCTTCTAAACAACTTTGTTCGATAGACAAAATTCCGGATGGACACAGTTCAGTCTATTCTCCCATTTTTAGGGGAAAGCGATTGGATGTGCTTTCAACTAGGGCCCTGTCATTGCCAGTTGAGAGCACTGCCCTTTGGCCTCATCACAGCCCCCAGTGTGCTCATCAAATGCAAGGCAGCAGTCATGACTCATGTGAGATTACATGGATTCTGGGTGTTTCCTTATCTAGACGACTGTCTCCTCACTGCCCCTACCAGGCATCTACAATTACAAGCCTCAGACTTCATCACACACTTGTTCAGTGCCCTGGGCATAACAGTCATAGTCTCATAGGTTCACAGGTAGGTACTAGGCTATCTGCCCGAGGGCATTTATAAGCCTAGCCAGAGTGTGTAGGCTTTCGCCACCCCATTGATTAATTAACTAATCCTCTGTCAAGCAGAGCCAATGAAGTGATCCCAGGTGTGTATTTTCTGTTACCCATCCACTCGTCAAGGTTTCTCGTGAAGAGTGTTAGTGAGGGGCTCTGCCTAATGTAGTTTGGAATTTTGTTCCAAAGCATAGGGAATCTCTGTGACAGGAATCTATCCCTCCAGCATGTTAAGGTTTAGCTCACTAGAGCACATGGCTCGCAGTGACTTGGATTTCTTTAGGTGGAGTATGTCCATCAATTCTGAGTTGGACATGGCTTTGTAAATCAACCAGAGATCACCTCTGAGTAAGTGATATGCCACTGAGTACAGTCAGAGTTTTTTCAGTCAGGCTGCATAGCACATATGTTTGAGGCTAGTAATCCTCTTGGTGAGGTACTTTTGTGGTCTTTCCAGCTGTTGGAAGTGTCTTGTGAGGTACATCCCAAATGGGGCATTGTACTCTATGATGGGTCTGATGAGTGACGAGTAGAGGGGCACTATAACCTCTTTATTTCTAGATGTGAATCCTTTAGTAATTAGATGGGCCACATAGAAGGATTTCCTAACTACTTTGGCAATATGATTGTCAAAGGAGAGATCACTATCTACCTGGGTCCCCAGATCTCTTATTACCTCTTCTATATTAAGGGGGCTGCCACCTATGTGGTAATTCGAGGGTGATTAGTTTTTCCCAAACAGGATGACTATGCATCTTTTGGCATTTAGCTTGAGGCCGTGACTTTGACACCAGGTGTCTGTATCAGTAAGGCCCTTTTGGAGGAAGTCAGTGTCAGCCGGAGAGTCAATTATGGCTCCCAGTTTGCAGTCATCAGTGAAATTGGTTAACCATAGTCCTCCTTCTGAGAAGTATATGCTGAACAGTAGGGGTCCCAGGACCGAGCCTTGCGGGACACCACTTGTGACTGGTTTAGAGTCGGACCTGGAGCCCGTTATTCATACCGTGTGAGTTCTGTCTGTAAGCCAGTTGGCAACCCATCTCTTGACGTAGAGGTTTATGTTTAGGCTGGTGAGTCTTTCTGTAATACCTGAGTGGGAAATGGTGTCGAAAGCCTTGGCGAGGTCAAGGTAGGCTGTGTGAACCATCTTTCCCTCGTCTGTGGCTTTGGTGACTGTCTCGAAGAAGTCAGCCAGGTTTAGTAGGCATGATCTGCCCTTAACAAAGCCAAACTGGGTCAGGTCAAGTGTTTGGTGGTTCCCAATGTCTTTGTTAATGAGTTCCATAATGATGCGCTCCATAGCCTTGCAGACCAGGCTAGTCAGGCTTATGGGGCGATAGTTACCAGGGTCAGTTGTGGCCCCTCCTTTGTGGAGCAGAGTAACCGTTGCTGTGTGCCATTCTATGGGCACATAGCCTGTGTAGAGGCTGAGGTTGAACAGCGTGTTTAGGTGGGGGGTTAGTTCGTTCAGTAGTTCGTGCAAGACACAGCCTGGGACACCATCTGGTCCCATTGACACTGTGTTTTTGGCTTTTGAAAGGGCTGTTTTCACCTGTGCGGCTGTGATTTTTGGGACACTACACTTTTCCAGTATTGTTGTGGGCCCTTTTGGAGGTGAGAGGGAGTTTGCACTGAATCTATCTGCCAGCATATTGGCAATATCAGTAGGTTCAGAATATTTTGTGCTATTTTTCACTAGTTCAGTGCATATCTGCGAGTTGCCATTTAGATTCTTAACATAGCTAAAGAAGACTTTGTGGTTATCTTTTGAATCCTTGGCTATTTTTCTTTCGAAGTTGGCCTTGGATGATTTCATGAGGGACCTTAGTTTCTTACTGATACTGATCAGGGATGTCTTTCCTTCTTGGGATTTGCTTTTTTTCTGAACTAGTTTCCTCCTTCTATTATATAGCCTGCTTATGGCAGGGGTCCACCAAACTGGTTTCCTTCTCTTAGAGGAGTGAGTCTTGGTTTTGCTAGGGATGGCATGATCCATGCATACTTGTAGGTGCTCATAGAGTGCATTTGTAAAGGTTTCTGCATCTTGGGCAGCGTTATCCTTTAGCATGGGGGTTGAAACTTACCACCTCTGTCTTAAGTAAGATGAAGTTTGCTTTAGAAAAGTTTTTTACTGTGGTTTCCTTAGTTGGGGGTGGTGGTGGGGTGTGGACATCCAGAGTGATTAGTTTATGGTCTGATCTAACCAGTGACAGGTTGACCTCCGGTGTGGAACACCTGTCGGCCATGTTGGTGATGACCAGGTCCAATATGTTTTCACCTCTGGTAGGGGAGTTTACCAGCTGATCCAGGGTGTTTGAGTTGATGAATTCCAGGAAGCACTGGGCCTGGGAGTTTGTACTCGAGTAGTTTTCCCAGTGAATGGTAGGGTAATTGAAATCGCCCAATATCAGGGTGTTCGGTAGGACCTTCATGTTTTCCAGTGTCTCCAGAAAGGTGGAGTGGTGGTCCTGGGTCATGGAGGGTGATCTGTAGCAGGCCACAATTTGCATTGCAGATTTTCCCGATGTTAGTTGCACATGGATGATCTCAGAGGTATCATGCTGTGCCACTAACCTGGAAGTGTAAGTATCCTTGATGAATATGAATACACCCCCTCCTTTTTGTGTTTCGGCCCGTGTTCTGTGGCCAAAACGTGTGGTATGAGTTGTAGCCCGGTAGTGCTGGGGTGCTCTCTGAAGCCTTGAACCAGGTTTCCGTTACTGCACAGATGTTGACGTTCTCCATACTGAGGAGTGCTTCGAGCACGTGCATTTTGAGATTTAAACTCCTGGCGTTGAATAGCATAACCCTCATTTTTTTGTAAATTGTGCTGTTTACGGAGGTGGGTTTGACTTTTGAGCCTTGCCTAAAAAAGGCACTATGGGGGCAGCAAGAGCCTTGGCCAGTATTCGAAAGCCTAGGGTTGACAGGTGCAAGCCATCTCTTGTGAAGGAATGCGGCTTGTCAAGCATGTCGTCTCAGGCTGACAGACACTGGATCCCCTTTGAATGACACCAGAAGCTTAGCTAATTGTTGAAATTGATCATTTTGTCTTTATACTGAGGTATCATTCTTGGTGAAGGCAGGATGCTACTCAGGGTCAGGGTCATACCAGCCTGGGCTACATGATCAGAGAGCTCCTCCATGTCTCTTTTCATGTAGTCCAGGGAGGTACATCTACTACGAAAAGTAACAGCTTTCTCCCTCTCAGGACCTAAAATTCATAGGAGCCCGTCTCAACACAGTTTCATGTATAGCTTCTCTACCCTTTCACAGGCTCCACAAGATAAGGTTTCAAGTACAGCTTGTTCTGGGGAAAAAACAAAGTGCCCACTCTACTCATGCTCCAAGCCCAAGGATCTATGGTGGCGGCCATCATCATAGTTCACTTGGTGAGTTTTTGCATGCGGATACTTCAGTGGCTTCTGGCCTCCCAATGGTCCATTCTTTCTCATCGGTTGACTCACCTGATCTTAATAACAGGACATTGCAAAAAGGATCTATCCTGGTGGATGCAGTCTGAAGAAATCCTAATGGGCCGTTCCTTTGTTTCCCCGCAACCCAACCCAAGGCCAATGTAACCACGAACACCTCCCAGGTGGGGTGGGGTGGGGTGGTATTATCTGAGAAGAAAAGTCCAAGGCACTTGGACTACACAAGAGGCCAACTTGCACATCAATGTCTTGGAAATGAGAGCAGTGCTCCCAGCATTGCAAGCCTTTCAATCTGCTCTTCCTCTGGGAACAGTTGCTATCCAGTCAGACAACATGTCAGTGGTATAATATATTAACAAACAAGGAGGAACCAAATCATACCCCCTTTGCTGGGAAGCTCTCAGAATGTGGCATTGGGCAATTTCCTCCAACCACTTTGTTGTAGCAACACATATCCCTGGGAGCTCCAATATGATAGCAGACAAGCTGATCAGACTCATTCTACTGCCTCATGAGTGGTCTTTCAACCCTAAAGTGGAGAAAGAAATCTTTTGCCAACGGGGCCAGCCTTGCTGCGACCTCTTTGCTTCTCCAACGAACAAGTGCAGCAGCTCCTTTGCCCTAATCCCCCCTCAGGGGGAGTCCCTGAAAGAAGCTGTCCTTCTCGATTGGCCCTCAGGTCTTCTTTATGCCTTTTCTCCATTTCTTGTCATACCCCTTTTCCTAAAGAAAGCCCAAAGGTTGTGAAGCAGGGTGATTCTCATCCCTCCCTTCTGGTCCAGGCAAATTTGGTTTCCCTTTCTATGGCCTCACTTGATTCACCAGACATGAATTCTGGACCCAGTTACAGACCTGCTCTCTCACTCACATGGATTGATGCATCCCGATCTGCACTCTGTCAAGCTCACAGCTTGATTCCTCCAATTCCGTTAATTGCCAAGCAGTATCATGTAACTTCCGCAGTACAAAAGATTCTTCTGGCCTCTCATAGGCCTTCCACCAGCAGTCTCTACTCCAGTAAATGGAACATATTTTTATTTTGGGCCTCTGAAAACAATTTAAATCCATTTTTAGCACCTGTTGAAAATGTTTTGCAATTTTTAGCCACTCTGTTTGACTAGGTAGCTTCAGCTTCCAATGTTAGAGTCCAGTTAGCAGCAATTTCCAATTTTCACAATGGCTTTGATGATCATCCTCTAATTTACCATCGCCTGTTCAAGGTTTTTCCCAAAGGTGCTTTACAACTAACACTCCCATTCAAAGATCCTGTAGCTCCGTGAGATCTCACCCTGGTTTTGCAATCTTTAGTACTACCTCCCTTTGAACCAGCAGCTACTTGCCACCTTAAATTCCTTTCCTGAAAAACTTTTTTCTAGCAGCCATCACTTCCGCCAGAAGAGTCTCTGAGATCCAGGCATTATGTGGAAAGGCTCCCTGTATCATCTTTCATAAAGACACAGGGTGCCATTGAGAACTAACCCTTCTTTCCTTCCTAAGGTGGTCTCTGAATTCAATATTAATCAAACTATTGAATCACCAGTTTTATTCCCCAAGTTTTCCAACAAAGGTGAATATTGCTTACACTTATTGGATGTACATAGGCAATTGCGTTTTTACCTGAATAGAACTAAAGAATCCAGGAATTCAGATCAATTGTTCATTTCATTTTCAGGTCCAATGGTTAGACAAGCTGCATCAAAGGTGACCTTATCGAAATGGATGAGAGATTGTGTTACTTTTATTTATGCACATACCAACCATAAGTTATCTGGGCCTATTAAAGTGCATTCAACCAGATCAGCTGCCACATCAGCAATTTTTCATTCAAAAACTTCTAGGAACGAAATTTGTGCAGCTGCAACTTGGGCTATGCCTCATACCTTTATCACTCATTACAAATTGGATATGGTCTCCAGGAGAAGAGCATCCTTTGGCTCTGTGGTTCTCAGGAATATCCGTCCATAAGTTTGCCCAGAAACTAAAGTAGCTTGGACTCTGTCCCATTCGTCAAGAATGAACAAAGATTGACAACATCAGATAATGAAGTTATGTACTCACCATAACGTTCCATCTGTGTTGTCGATCATCATTCATTCTTGACATCCTACCTACCTTCCCCTTGCTACAGATTTCCGGGGGGGGGGGTGTCAAACCCTTGTCCTGGGTTGTCATAGGGTTTTTACCTTGGACATTGATTCTACTTACAGTTACTGTGTATACTCTTGCTGTTATCTGCAAACTCGATCTGAGGTAATGGAGAGAGGGGCATTGTGGGTAGAGTCTTAGCTGGAGAGTTTTTGTCTGGTGCAAGCTGTATAACGGCTGAGCCAGTTCCGAGGATCAGAACCGAGTCCCATTCGTCAAGAGTGAACGGAGGTCGACAACACAGGTGGAACGTTTGTGGTGAGGGCATAACTTATTTTTTCTTCACCACCCCTGCAAGGTTGATTCTTTGTCTGTTGAGTCTGATGACATCCACAGTCCTCATGGTCCCTCTCACCAGAACAGACTTCTTCAGTGGGCTTCAGCTGTCCAGTGGTCTCAAAGGTTACACCCACTTCATGCCATGATAAAATTTACTCAGATCTGCAAGCAGCACAGTTTGATGGATAATGTCTCCTTCCGTGTTAGATGGATGTCCATTTCTGATGGGCTCCCTTGTAGAGGTAGTGTCAACAGACACTTCCATTCGGGAGAGGGGGGAAGCATTTCAAAGGAAAGACTGTCCAGGGCACTTGGTCACAAATAAATAACATCAGTGTTCTGGAGATGACAATGGTCCTCCTAGTGTTGCAGGACTTTCAGGAAACTCTTATGGGAAGTGTGATCCAAGTGCAGATAGACAATATGTCAGTAGTCTGGTACATCAACAAACAGTGAGGAACCCACTTCTACACCTATGCTGAGAAGCCATGAGAGAGTGGCAGTGGGTGATGTCTTCACACTGCTTTCTAATAACAATGCATGTCCTGGGGTTTTCCAGTGTTTTGGCAGACAAGTTGAGCAGGTCTATCTTGATGTCTCAAAAGTGGTTCCTCAATCCAAAAGTGACAGCCTTGATCTTCAGTTGCCGGTGCCAACTGTGCTGCAATCTTTTCACATTCCCACCAAAACAACAAGTGCAACAGTTACTTTGCCCTGATCACTCCACAGGGTCAGTCACCGATACTGTAGTCCACAGCTGGCCCCAGGTCTCCTCTATGCTTTTCCTCATTGCCTTTAATGAACAAATTCATGCAGGAAGCAAGAATGTGCAAGGCCAGTGTGATTCTTGTTGCCCCTTTTTGGCCTCGACTACCATTGTATCCCTTCCTGTGGCCTCTTCTAATGCATCCTCCATGGAAGCTGGATCACTATCCAAATCTATTAACACATGTATCTGGACTCCCTCCTCCGGACCAGAAAACCATGAAATTAACTGCTTGGTTCCTTCAGTTCTAACATTAGCCAGAGATGCCAGGCTTTCCGCAACAGTAGTTCAGATCCTGTCAGCCTCCCAAAAACCTACATCTGTGAGAGTATACTGCAGCAAATGGAAGAAATTTTCCATTATGGCTGCCTGCAATGGCTTAGATCTGTTTTCAGCTCCTAGTCCTTTCATTGTAGAATTTCTATCAGAACTTTTTACAATGGAGCCAGTTTTTCAACAATCAAAGTTTAGTTAGCAGCTGTCACTAGTTACAGTATTATCCATAATAACACCTCTGTTCTAAAGCCTTTCTGAAGGGAACATTCCTTCTTCAACACCTTATCAGAGACCCATTTCCTGCTTGAGATATTATCATCATTTTACAAGCATTGACTCAGCCACCCTTTGAGCCTGCAGCATTGGTAGTTTTAAAGTTCCTCTCTTGGAAAGCAAATTTTCTAGTGGCAGTGACTTCACAGAAAAGGATTTCAGAAATGCAAGCACATTCCTGCAAACCATCATATTTGATCTTTCTTAAGGATACGGTTTCCTAAAGAACTAATGCGTCTTTCCTTTATAAGATGACATCTGAAGCTAATCTAAATCCATTAATAAATCTACCAATCTTTTTCCATGATTTTTGAACAAAGGTGAATACGTACTGCATATATTGGGCATTCCTGTCAACTTAGATTTTATCTTTCAGAAAGTCAAATCAACTGTTTGTGGCATTCTCTAAGTCAAAATTGGGCAAAACAGTGGCTGAGGTTACTCTGTGTAGATGGTTATCTGACTGTATATTATTTGTGTACCATAAGAAAGGTTTATTTCTACAATATAAACCTAAGGCTCAGTCCACAAGGGCAGTGGCCACCTGTACAGCCTTTGCCAGTAGATTACCCATTAGTGATATCTTTGCAACAGCTACTTGGTCAGCAGTTCATGCCTTTGTCTCTCATCGTAAGCTAGATGAACAATCTAGATCTTGTTCATCCTTTGGCTCCACTATCCTCAGGAATGCCCTTGTTTGATACCACCTGGTTGTATATGTCTGGGAATCTGTCCCACAGTTGAATTGAACAAAAATAGACAACATTGGATATGAAAGTTATGTACTTAACCATAAAACTAGATCCACGTTGTCTGATTTTTGTACAGTTCAGCATCCCTCCCACCTGCTTCCTTCCAGATTGTCACAAATAAGATCCCGATGACTAGTCAACTTTGTTGTCCCCTGTCTGTAGGCAGTCACTGCTGCCAGTGTCTTACAACCTTGCTGTATCCTCTTTCACACAATTTTGGGAACTGCTCTTGAATGGGAGTTTCAGTAGTGTATGATTACAATGTTGTTCTTTGGGATATACTTTTTCAAGGGGCAGACTCGATCTTAGGTAGTAAGTTGGAGGTCAGGGAATTATGGTTAGGGGAAGAATCAGAGCCATGGAACTGAAGATCTTCAGATTCAGTGCCAAGGTCATATCCAACAACTCACAATTGAACTAGATGAAAATCAGAGAGTATGGATCTGTCATTATGGTATGTACATTAACTTTCATTTTAAAGTAATTGAAAAACATTCTTCTGTGGTGAAATTGTGTTTATTTTATTTTTGGGGGCTGGCAAAGTGTGTCAAAGTGCATTTTACTGTGTTTTACTGAGAAAAGATGACTTTTAAAGATCTTTAATTTTTACTGGCTTTTCCTGCTTGTTTTCCCAAGGAAAGAGGCACAGTTTTTGTCTTGACCATGTAACAAAACTACCAGTCTGACTGTTAGTCTTTATGCCAGCCACAAAAACAAAAGATTAAGCAAACAGCCTTTACCACCACAGCAGGATGGCAGTTTGCGTCATCCACAGGTGAGTGACTCTGCTATGGCCATGTGTTGTTCCTCATACCAGTCATCTTTTACCCTGGATCCCTTTGGTGTAGCACCTACAGCCAATATGGACTGGGGGTTAGCCACATCCTCTGCGGCTGTGGGGAGCTCCTCAGTGTGCAAGGGAGAGCTGCTCTTGTTGGCCCTTAGAGACAGATCAAGGAAGACTTCCTTGTTTTATTAGAATGTTGTGCCCATCCCTGGCGAAGTAGCTGCTGCCATGAATAACACTGTTAGCTACATTTTCCTGCCAAAAAGAAACAGAAAACTACATGTATATGTATTACTCCTCACATTCCCTTAGACAAGAGTAGTTTACTGGGCCTGGTTAAGGGTTTAGTTCAGGCTTTTGATCATTCTTGTAATGTGGTTTCTGGTAAAAGAAAAAGGGATGCTTCTTCCTGAAGAGATTCAAGATTCTGAGTCTGGACTGGAAGATTATGGGGCATAAACAATGTTTTCTCGTCAGATATCTGATTCAGACTCAAGAGGAGAGTTCAGTTTCTGAGTCTCCTTGTGGGGAGCTTCTCTTTCCCTGGAACTGTTTCTAAAATGTGCCAGTCTTTCCCATTGGATAATATTGAGGTTTCTCAGTCCACCAGAAGATACTATGAGCTATTACAGAAGGGTTTTCTATTAGAGAATGTGTGTGTCATGGTTCCCTATTACGCTGTTGCAGATGCAGTTTGTCGAATGCGTCTTCATGGAACCAAAAAATGTGAAAAGGTAAATTTTTCAGTGAATTCTTTCCCAGGGAAAGAATTTGCTTGGCTGCTTTCGCTACTTTGCTGTTTCGGCACTGTAGTGCAATCTCAGAGTTGGTATAGGTAAGTAGGGGGGTGTGGGGGGCACAGCTCCCCACATTATGTAATGTTTTACAGTTTTTTTTTTTTGTTAAATTTTGGAATAGCGATTTTTTTCCCTTGGAAAAAAATCGCTGTTGTGAGGTTTCAATGTTGTAAGCTTTCCCTTACATGGAGTCGATTATGTGTCGTTCGCTGTTGTGAGGGTGCGATATCATATACCCTGTGTCACTGCCTGCACATTTTCTGAAATTCAGACAGACGTTAAAAGGCAGATAGAATGTATGAAGTTCCTAAATTATTTAAGTTTTTTACATTCTTCCCAAACCAGACTCAGCAACTATAGCTTTATTTAAGCATATGACTACTAAACATTTAGCAAATTCCATTTATACTAATTCTATTAAGGATGGGAAGAGTGTTGATATGTATGGGGAAAAAGGTATATGCTTTTGCAGCTTTAAATTTCAGAATTTTGAATTGTCATGCTCATAAGTTAAAGTTTATTTTGGCTAATTGTAAATGAATGAGTAATATTTTGTCTGCAGTTTCTTCCTGTGAGGAAAAAATGCATGTGAAGTTGTTCTATCTTGCCATTCATTCTTACAGATGGGTTCGGAGCCGATCCTCGACTTCAAGTCGGCCTTCTACAAAGCTGGAGGTCTTCAGACAGCTCGAGGCCAAGTCCCTATCCCATGATGCACCTTGAGTTACCTCAGATCTAGTTTGCCGCTGCAATAGATCAGAGGTTCCTCGCATAGCTCGGGCCAGTACAGTTTTCTTTTCTAAAATTGTCCAGCTAATATTGTTATTTCTATACCTTTAGAGTTAGTCTTATAATACTTTTAGCATTTATAGCTTAATGGTATAATGTTAAGTTGTCTATCTCGCCTTCATTCTTGCTGGTTGGGTTAGGAGCCGATCCTCGGCTCCGACTCGGCCATTTACTAAAGCTCGAGAGCTATTTACTGGCTCGAGGCCTCCCCATATCCCACAATGCTTGGCGCTAGATACCCAGATCTCGTTTGCCACTTCAGCTACGAGGTTGCGAGTTTACTGGCTAAGGTCATATTATTTTTTTTTGTAAGTTTAGCTTAATATTTACCTTGTATTTTTAGTTCATTTAGATAGGAAACTCGTTTTTTGTTAGAGAGTTTTCTCCCCCCCCCCCTTGTTTCTTCTCTTTAGCGGCTAACCCCTCCCCTTTTGTTTTTTATAGGAGTAGTGTTTAGCCTTATAGTATATGTATTTTTTATTAAGAATAGTTGTTGTTGTTAAAGTGTGGTGTACTTTTTTTTTGTAATTATTATTGTTAGCTTAACTAGTGTGGGTGTGCTGTGTGCCTTGTTTAAGCACTAGTTTAAATTTTTCTCTCTTTAGTATCCCCTTGCACTATGTCTAAGGATACTAAAGTTTCAGGTTTCAAGAAGTGTGACTCGTGCTGTCAGAAGATGTCTCTGACAGGCGGTCACACTTCTTGTGTGTATTGCTTGGGTTCCCTACACCTGCAGGACTCCTGCTTGGTCTCTCACACCTTCAGCCCGAGAGTCCTGCAGGAGCGTAGCAACAAGCTCATTTTGAGAGGCTTACTTAAGCCTGAGGGATCACCGGCGAAGCCTCAGTCGGGGAAATCCTCAAAGCTCCCCAAACCGTTGGCTCCCAGTTCGGAGCCGTCGCCGGGTGGAGCATCTTCCTCCTCTTCGGTTCCGGCTGGAGCCGACACCTCTAGGCCTCAATCGGCTCCAACTTTAGTGTCGGAACCTTCTTTGGGTCGAAAACGTTCAAGGTCCCCTTCCCTTGAATCGGTTCGTTCGGCTCCGAGGTCACCATTGCTTCAGTCTGAACGAAGCCATAAGTCCCACTCCTCTCGGTCCTCCAGGCTATCTGATCATGACTTGGAGAGGGTAGTCGGTAGATTCCTTAAATCATGGAAGTAGTGGCTCGAAGGGCGTGGTCAGCCCCGGACACAGTGGAACCAACTCCCCGTAGGCCCACTAAGTTCATTACAGCCCCACCCAACAAACAAGTTTGGCAAAAGGTGTCCCCATTGATGCCATGGTGGTGGCAGCAGCCACGAAGAAGGAGTTGGCTGACCCTTCGGTGCCTGTCCATCCACCTAATAAAGAGTCTAGGACAATGGACAGGTACGGGAAGCGGATGTTTTCCTCAGCGACCTTTTCCATGCGGTCGCTGAATTATCTGTGCCACTTCATCTGCCTTCAAAGGGATCTTCTCAAGGAGCTGAGTGATACCCTTCAGGATCCATCAGCTGTGGGGGCTCAAGTTAAGATAAACTCCCAGCTGGCGACCCTTAACTCAATCGTCAACTTCTCCATGCGGCTCATTTCTTATGCAGCCAATGGGGCGAGTAGGGCCGCAGGTACAGGCGTGGCTTTGAGAAGACATGCCTGGATGCGGTTATGTAATTTTGCTGACCCCTTTAAGGCGTCCTTCACCAATACCCCCTTCGATGGTTCGGCTCTGTTTGGACCACAGGTGAAGAATACCCTTACCAGGTGTGAGCAGGAAGGCAAGACTCTGTCTGCTGTGGGAGTCCGTTTTTTTACTCCCTCTAGACCATACCCTAAAGGTCAGAAGAGTGGGAAAATGTGGTTTCGGAAACCCCAGAGAGTCGTGCCTGAAACACGTGGCGAGTTTCCTTCCAGGGGCAGAGGAGGGAACAATAATAGACGCCGCCCGAGGGGCAGAGGGGGTCCGCAAAATCAGGGTAGCAGGGAATCTTTCTCTGACAAACCCTTTCAGCACCCCTGAGGGGCTGCCCGACTGTCCACCTTCGGATGCAGTCGGGGGAAGATTGTCACTGTACCCAGAAGCCTGGCAACTCCTCACACAAGACAAATGAGTACGGTCCATCATATCCGAGGGTTACAAAATCCCCTTTGTCCACATCCCTGTTCAGACAATTAAATCCCTTCCAGATGTTCCACCCAGTCTAAGGGAACAAGCAGTGCTAGAAATTTCAAAACTGCTAAAAAAAGGGCCATCCAGCCAGTCCCAGCAGACCAGCAAGAATCCGGAATTTACTCCAAGTTCTTTTTGGTACCAAAAAAGACAGGGGACTGGAGACCCATTTTGGATCTCAGCAGGTTAAACAAATCTGTTCAAAGAATGAAGTTCCGGATGGTCAAGCTTCAGTCCATTCTACCCGTTTTGGGTCAGGACAATTGGATGTGCTCCATAGACCTTCAAGATGCGTACTATCATATCAAAATGGACAGATGCTCCAGAAGGTTTCTCCGCTTCCGGCTGGGAGCCAGTCACTATCAATTCAGAGCCCTGCCCTTTGGTCTCACCACAGCCCCCAGGGTGTTCACCGAATGCATGGCAGTGGTTACGGCTCACCTGAGACGGCGAGGATTCCAGGTGTTTCCATATCTAGACAACTGACTCCTTACTGCTTCCACCAGGCATCAGCTACTACGAGCCAGGAATTATACCATCCAAACTTGTTCCGAGCTAGGTATCTCAATAAATTTTGAAATATCTGCATTGTCGCCTTGTCAGTCTATAACCTTTATAGGCGCAAGATTAAATACAAGAGATCTGTTCGCAAAACTTCCTCTAGACAGAGTGTCAGACATTCGCCGGCATGTGCAGGTCTTACTGCAGTGCAAGAGGATTCAGGCCAGATTTGTACTAAAAACGTTGGGTCTCATGGCAGCAACAATCATACTAGTTCCCCTGGCTCGTTTCCACATGCGGATTCTTCAGTGGATCCTTTTTACCCAATGATCCTTTCAGCAACTGCCGATGTCTCACAAGATAATAATCACTCAATCATGCAAAGACCAACTGGCTTGGTGGATGGTCTCCCCTCTATTACTCCAGGGCAGACCATTTGTTCTTCCTCCTCCTGTTGCCACAGTGACCACGGATGCCTCTCTGATCGGGTGGGGGGGCATTTTCAGGGCAGGACTGTCCAGGGCACTTGGCAACCTCTAGAGTACCACCTGCACATAAACGTCTTGGAGATAAGAGCGGTGCTTTTAGCGTTGCAAGCTCTTCAGGACTCTCTACCCACTGGGACCATTGCAATTCAAACAGACAATATGTCTGTAGTGTGGTACATCAACAAGCAGGGCGGAACCAAGTCCTATCCCTTATGTCGAGAAGCACTCAGACTCTGGCAGTGGGCGATCTCCTCTCAACGGTTTCTGATAGCAAGGCACATCCCCGGGAAGTCCAACGTCATAACGGAGAGGCTAAGCAGAGCTATTCTCATGCCTCACGAGTGGTCTCTCAATCAGTCAGTAGTGGGCAAAATTTTCCACAGATGGGGTCAACCTTGCTGCGACCTTTTCGCAACTCCTCTCAACAGCAAGTGCGACGATTTCTTCACTCTCTTCCCCCTTCCCGACCACTCCCCCAGAGATGCTCTAGTCCACGATTGGCCCCGGGGTCTTCTGAATGCATTCCCACCTTTTCCCCTAATTCCCAAACTAATTCAGAAGGCGACTGCTTTGGGATCCAGGATGATCCTCTTTGCCCCTTACTGGCCTCGACAAATTTGGTTCCCTTTCCTGCATCGCCACCTGCTGGAGCAGCCTTGGAATCTGAACCCAGTGCCAGACCTCTTGGTCCATCAGTCGGGTGGGCTGCACCGATCCCTTCAGTCTCTCAACCTCACGGCTTGGTTGCTCCACTTCCAACCTTAGCCAGGCTTCCATATATTACTCAGACGGTACGTGAAATCATCATTTCTTCACACAAATTTACCACCAGGAAGACTTATGCTAGTAAGTGGAAACGTTTCTCCTTCTGGGCAGAGGCTAGGAATATAGATCCCTTTTCAGCCCCTGTCCACCACGTTCTAGATTTTTTAGCAGAACTTTTTCAAGCTGGCTCCTCGTCTGCCACCATTAGGGTCCAGTTAGCTGCTATTGCAAATTTCCACGCGGCCTATCAGAAACCAGCATCATGTCTCACAAACTTTGCTAGGCCTTTCTTAAAGAGCCTTTTTTGCTTAGGCCCCTGGTCAGAGATCCCCTGCCTTCGAGGGATTTAAACTTGATATTAGCTTCCTTGATTCTTCCCCCTTTTGAGCCTGCGGCTTCCTGTTCCTTAAAATTACTCTCCTGGAAGACTCTTTTTTTAGTAGCCATCACTTCAGCTAGGAGAGTTTCGGAATTTCAAGCCCTCTGTATTCGTCCTCCTTACCTTGTGTTTCATAAGGATAGAGTTTCACTTAGGACTAATCCTTCGTTTCTGCCTAAGATATCTTCTGAGACAAACCTGAATCAGGCTATTGATCTACCTGTCTTTTTTCCTAACTATTCGAACAAAGCGGAACAAAAGTTACACCAATTGGACATTCATAGGCAATTACGTTTTTATTTGGATAGGACTAAGCAAACAAGAAAATCAGACCAACTGTTCCTGTCCTATGCTGAGGGCAAACAGGGGCTGCCAGTTTCTAAAGTAACCTTATCCAGGTGGTTGTCCTCTATTATTACTTTGATTTATCAACTGAGACATAAAGAACTCCCTACTAAACCTAAGGGTCATTCCACCAGAGCGTTAGCTACTTCAGTAGCTTTTCAAGCAAGACTACCAATGGAATCTATTTGTGCTGCAGCCACATGGGCCACTCCTCATACTTTCATTTCACATTATAAGCTGGATATGGCCTCTAGGAGTAGAGCTGATTTTGGTTCCACTGTGCTCAAGAGTCTATTCCGATGAGCCACCCAGGACTGAGGTGCTAGGGACGCTGTCCCAACCAACAAGAATGAAGGCGAGATAGACAACTTAACATTAAGAAGTTATGTACCTACCATAACGTTCCATGTTAGTTGTCTTCTTCTCGCCTTCTTTCTTGCATCTCACCCTCCATCCCCCTAGCCTGGACAGACCGAGAAGAGTCCCTTTTTGAGGCCTTCTTCCTCTGGCAAATTCTTATCTGGGTTACGTCCTTCCTCTATTTTACTACTTTAAGTAAACCTTGTAGTTTGGACGGGTGTCCTTGGAATTTTTCTGTGGTGTTAAATAGCTCTCGAGCTTTAGTAAATGGCTGAGTCGGAGCCGAACCCAACCAGCAAGAAAGAAGGCGAGAAGAAGACAACTAACATGGAACGTTATGGTAGGTACATAACTTCTTATTCCCTTTCCTTTTGGTATGCCATTCAGTATATGTAGCTCTCTTTTGGCCTTCGTTTTTCTATTAGGCCTGTTATATTTAGAGTAGTTTAAATTAGTACTTAGTGTGTGTTTGTGTGCTTTTGAACAATGACAATTTAGTCTCAGTATGTTGTATTTTATATTTACAGTAGTTTGAATAAGTAGTTAGTGTGTGTATGTTTTCAATAGTGACAGTTTAGTCACAGTAGTTTTAGCCCATAGTTGTTTAGGGCTTATTTAACTAGTTTTGGGTGTGTCTAGTTAGTACAGTAGATTTTTTTTCTAGATACTGTATTTTTTTATTAAGGCTGACCCGGATAGAGATAAGCATCCCAAGTCAGGCTTTAAAAAGTGTCCAAAATGTGGACAGAAGATGCCTGTGATGGATAGTCACATCAACTGCGTATATTGTTTTGGAGCCTTGCACCTACAAGAAAGCTGCTCCATTTGTCATTCTTTCTCTTCTAGAGTTCTTCAGGAGAAATGAAAAAGAAAGCTTATAGATAGAGGACTGTTGCAACCATCTTTTCAGGAAGCTTTGAGTGAGCAGGATATGTATAGTAAGTCTTGAAAGTCTTCTAAGGCTTCTACTTCTTCGGAAGTAAAAAAATCCAAAAATCCATTGACGTCGGCTCCACAGCCCTCTGAGCCGAACGTCTTGTCTTTTCAGAACCGGTCCCCAGTCCTGGAACTGGTATCCGAGGTACTAAAATCTCCAATTCTTCAATCAGTGCCTATATCAATCCAGTCATCTTGGTCCTCAATCAGCCTTTCCGATTTGGATGTGGATCGTGTGGTGCAGAATTTGCTACAGGCACCGGCGTTTACGAAATTTTTGTCTGCTCCGACCCAAGCAGTTTCAGAACTGAAGACTGTATTGCCATCAACTTCATTTCCTCCTTCGAGCCTTACCGGTCCTTTGGAGCCGGAGGAGTCGGACCTGATGATTGTTGAGCCTTCAGAACCGACGCCTGTTCCAGTGCCATTAGTTCCATTTACTCAGACTTCCTTGGCGTATATCGAGGAGTCTAGGAGCTGACACTCTCTGGTCGGTTCCAGGGAGGATAGTCGGACTGACTTGTCAGTTCCGACTTTGCCTCTCGCGGCTTCAGCTCGGATGAGCTTGGCTCCTACCTCTGGTTCAGAGCCCCCTGTCCCAGTGCCGAGGGGATCAATGGTTTCCTCAGATCCAGTGGTCCCTTTTCATCGGAGCAGTGGTGCTTTGAAGCCATGAGAAGAGTGATGTCTCCCAAAACATCTACAACTTCAGGTCCAACTACCTCCTCCCCAAAAGTGTCTGTGTCCACTTCTGCCTCACAGATCCTGTCAAAGCGCAGAGATCCTGAGCCTCAGGAAGCCCCACTGGGTGGCCCCTGCTCTTCCGAGACCTCACCAGAAGTTCCCACTGATGAGGTTCCCAGGAAGAGAATTTGTAAGAGGAAGCATCTAGACTTCCCAAAGGAGTCTCTCACGTCAGACACCGACTTAGATGAATCAGAAGGGTCCCCACGGTCCTCCTCAGAAGATATCTCATTTGCTGAGATGTTAGAAATCCGTAGGCAGAGGGGTGGCTGGAAGTCCACCAACCCTACTGAAGATGAGTCGGTTCTCCTGAAGGCTTTCTGGTCTCAACCCTCCACCTCTTGGGTGTCTCCGCCCTTCGATGAGCTCATGGAGCTGGTCTGACGAAGGATGCGGGAGTCTCCGGACACCATGGAGCCTGTCCCTAGGAGGCCCAATAAATTTATTTCTGCCCCCCAGGAAAAGTCTTTCCTCACCAAGGGAGTGCCAGTTGATGCCATGGTGGTGGCGGCAGCCACCAAAAAGGAGATGTCAGAAATGTCTTCATCTGTCCATCCTCCTAACAGAGACTCTAGGATCATAGATAGATATGGGAAGCGCACATACAGTTCAGCGACTTTTGCCATGCATTCACTGAACTATCTCACTCATTTTACAAGACTTCAGAGACCTTCTTAAAGAGCATGGAGATGCTCTTCAGGGTACGGTGGATGCAGGAGCTTCAGACAAAGTCGCCTCCCAGCTTGCTACCCTCAGTTCCATAGTGAACTCGTCCATGCGTCTCATTTCATATGCAGCTGATGGAGCAAGTAGGGCAGCGGGTACAGGAATTGCTCTCAGGAGACATTCCTGGATGGGCTTGTGTTGCTTCACGGAGCCCTTTAAGTCATCCTTTGTCAACACCCCTATCGATGGCTTGTCCCTTTTCGGGCCTAAAGTTAAAGAAAGTTTGACCAGGTGTGAGCAGGAAGGAAAGGCTCTGTCTGCCGTTGGAGTCCATTTTTTATACCCCTACTAGACCCTACCCCAAGGGTCAAAAGGAAGGAAAGATGTGGTTATGAAAAGCCCAAGGAACCTTTCTGGACACATGTATCAAACCCCCTCCAGGGGCAGAGGAGGGGGCAATAATGGAAGACGACGCCCTCGCTGCAAAGGGGGTCTGCAAAATCAGGGTGACAGAGACCACTTCTTTGGGAATCCCTACCAGTGCTCCTGAAAGGAGGCCCGACTGTCCTGCTCTGGAGGCAGTCGGGGGTCGCTTATCTTTGTATCCAGACGCCTGGCTCAAAATAACAAATGACAACTGGGTACAAAGTATAGTTTCCAGAGGATACTTCATTCCTTTCGCCACTCCCCCTCCATTGACAACAAAAATCCTGGATGGTACGGTGGATGCAGGAGCTTCAGACAAAGTCGCCTGAGGAAGACAACAGTCAAAAGCGCTTATCGGATATTTTCAAGGGACAGTTTTGAGCTTTTTTATTTTTTATTTTATCTTCAAGTCGAAGTTTTGTTTGTATTAAAGGACTATATTTTAATTGGAACACTTGTGGATTTCTTTGATTGGCCATCCTTGGGTGGATTTTCTGTCTTTTTTCTGCTAATATTATACTCTATGATGGGCCTGATGAGGACTGAGTACAGTGATATGATGACCTCTCTGGACCTAGATGCCATGCCCTTACTTATAAGTTGAACAATATAGAAGGATTTTTGTACTACCGTGAACACATGTTGGTCGAGGGCTAGGTTACTATTTACATGAATTTCCAGATCCTTGATTAGTGAGTCAACTTTTAAGGGTGTTTTATTGATGATACAGGTACCCAGGGTGGCAGACTTCCCAAAAGGTACTGTAATGCATTTCTTAGCATTGAGTTTTAAGCCATGGCTTTAGCACAAAGTGTTTGCCTGCATTAGACCTTCCTGAAGGGTGTTCTCATCTTGGGGAGATTCAAAACTGCCCACAGTTTGCAATCATCTGCAAATTTGGTTAGCCAGTGGCCTTTGACATTGGCTTTAACATCCAAGAAGTAGATGCCAAAGAGGAGTGGGCATAGCACAGAGTCCTGGGGGACTCCACTGGTGACTGGCCTCTTTGTGGAGATGGCCTCAATAATTCTAACTTCCTGGGTCCTATCTGTAAGCCAGCTAGCTATCCAGTGTGTTATAAAGGAGTTTATACCTAGGTCTGTTAGTTTGTTGACAATGCCCACATGGGGTATTGTATTAAATGCCTTAACCAGATCTAGGTAGGTAGTACACACAGTTTTCCCCTCATCCATTGCCTTAGTGACCTTTTCAAAGAAGTCCACCAAATTCAGTAAGCATGACCTTCCTTTGACAATGCCAAACTGAGATGGATCCAGTGTATGGTGGTCCCCTATGTCCTTGTTGATAATTTCCATGGTAATTCCTTCCATGGCTTAGCAAGTAAGACTAGTAAGGCAATAGTCTGAAAGCTCCATAAGGTCTCTCTTCATATAGTCCAGGGAGGTACAGCTCAGGTCATTTACACCTACACGGACTATGATGCAGTCATACTGGTACCTGTAGAGTAATGACTTGCGTGCATGTGTGATTTGGCAGATCCTGCCTCCAGATAATCAACTAACAGTTATATTCTCCTTGTTCAGCCTGGGTAGAGATGCATCAGTATTATCTTACATTCGAGTCCTCTATGATGAGAGCCCTGGGACTTGTGTTTGTTTGCCTTAGGGGCTTAGTCTTTGGGGCTCCACTGAGAATGATAGTATGTGTGGTGTTATGTGTTGTTTTTTTTCCAAGTGCCTTTGGGCTTGTTTTTGAGGCTTAACTTTGACAGCGGGTGGTCTAGGTGATCTTTGTTGTTTAGGAAGATTGATTTTAAGTGCCTCAGCATATGTTAGTTTATTTGTGCATTGTATGCTATGTGATGTGGGTGTTGTATGTGTGGTTTTAGCAACCTGGTGTAGACTTGTATGCGCAAGTTTAGCCTCTAGTGTCTTTGTGTAATTACACCTCTTGCATACTGTGTCTGATTCTTTAAGGATTAAGTGGGTGTCAGTAAACATGAGACAGGTACTTCATTTTATTTCTACCTGTCCTTCATCATATGCTGACCCAGAGAGTGATAGAACCAGTTTTTCTTTCCCAGGTGAGAAAAGGTGTTTATTCAGGGATGTTTCCATTGCCAAAGAAAGAAGATGTTTGGAGAGCAGTTCTTCATCTTTCTTTCCTAAACGTGATTGTGATAGCTCCCAAGTTTAAAATGATGTCACTTCGCAATTGTTTCCTCTTCTGCCTCACTCAAGTGTCCTGGAAGGACTAGATTTAAAAGATAGTTATCCTTACATTGCTATTCATCCAGACTTCAGGGGGTTTCTTAAGCTTTTGTGTGTCTGTAACACATTATCAGTTCTCCTCCTTATCCTTTGGATTATCCACTGCACCAAGAGTGTTCACAAAGTGTCTAACTCCAGTTCTAGCCCATCGCATGCTACACTCTACCCCCATTTTTTCATATTTAGATGACTGCTTATCTTTCCAGAGTCTTTTTCAAAGTGTCTGGAATCTCTCACTTGGGTGAGAGATTGCTTACACAAGTTGGGGTTTCAGGAGAACATTCAAAAGTTTTTCTTGACTCTTTCACACAGGATTGTATTCCTGGGGTGTCAGGTAGACACCTCATTTCAAAAAGATTTTCTTCCACAGGAAAAAAATAAATCGGTATATTGATCCATTTCTAAGGTTTTCCACTCAGACTGCAGTCACTCTGAGGGACTCTACTTGAAAAAAATAAAATGGTATCTGAAGTCTGTTTGAACCCAGTGTCAACATCCTCTGTCTTTTCGAATTCTAGTGTTGAGGTTTGTCAGAAGAGAAAAATAATTGGTGGAGACAGCAGATATCCTTAGCTCTGGTCCTCCCTCCTCCTTCCCTGTTCCAAAGCAGTCAGTCACCACATATGTCTTCTCTTGGCTTGGGAAACAGTTTCAGGAGGGATAAAATTCAAGGTGTGGGACACCAAGGACAGATACAAACATAAATATAAAAGAGGAACATACCCTAATGAAGGTACTCAATTCTCTGAATCATCTTTGGTCCCTGGGAGCTCTTCAAGTTTTTTCAGACATTACCACAGTCATGGTACATTAGCAAGCAAGGGAGAACCATTTCGTACCCCCTTTGCAGACTAGCCATGTTAGGTTGAGATATAGCTTCACAGCACAGTCTCACTGTACAGGCATCTTACATTCAGTCAGGGCAAAACTGTGTAGCAGAAAAGCTGAGCAGGACAAAAACAGACCCTCACAAATAGAATCTAGTTGGGGGGGGGGTCTTCCAAGATTTGAACCATCTGTGGGAAGTTCCTCAAGTACACCTGTTTGTTTCCTCTCCGTACAATCAACTAGCAAGATTCTGCTCCAGGAACTATGCAAGAAAGCCTGGAGGACAGATGCCTTTTCTTTTTCTTGGATGAGAATGTTTCTGTATGCTTTTCTACCCTTTCCACTGATATCCACGGTATGTCTTAAGATTCAGAAGGAATCCCCCAAGATCATTGTGGAAACTCGTTAATGGCCAAGGCAGTAGTGGTTCTCCCTTCTTCTGGAAATGGCCAGTGGCAATTTACCAAATATTGGTTCTACTCACACAAGATGAGGGGTGTTTGATACACCCTGGCCTCAATCAACTTCAGTTGATTGCCTAATGATAAGGTGTTAACTCCCTTAGGCACCTGTTTACTGAGGATGTGCAGCAGGTACTAATGGAGGCAAGAAAGCCTTCTACTAGTAAATCATTTATTAGCAAATGGAAAAGGCTTTCTTGTTGCTGCTAACAACATAACCGGTACCCATTCAAGGCTAGTTGTTCTCTGGCTTTACAGTATTTGTGTAAGTTACTATCATATCGCCTTTCTTACTTCTTTGTCAAGGTTCATCTGTAGGCCATTTTAGCAAGTCTATCTATGGATCCTCCTCCTTCAGTGCATTCTCATGTCAAAATGATTTTGAAAATGGGTTTGCTTAAGAGGCCTCAAAGAAAACTGGTGGCTTCTCCTTGGGATCTTAATTTTGTGTTAGAGAAGGTAACACTTGCTCCATTTAAACCAGCTAACCTGGCTGACTTGAGGTTCTGAACTTAGGAAACAGTTTTACTGATTTCTCTGACCTCTGCAAGAAGGGTATCTGAGTTGCAAGCTGTTATGGTGACTCATCCTTACCTCACTTTCCACATAGACAGGGTTTCTTTGAGAACTAAGCCTTCTTTTATGCCTAAAATGGTATCCAAGTTTACATCAAGCCAAACTATCTATCTCCCTGTTTTTTTTTTCTCCTGAATCTAAACATGAGGGAGAAAGGGATACTCCATGCCTTGGATGTCCACAGAAACTCAAGTTTTGACAGAACTAAATATTTCAAATCTTTGGTTTGTTTATTTGTTTCTTGGAAGGTAAGAGGAAGGGGCAGTCTATGTTAAGCAAACTATTTCCAAATGGTTGCCTGAAGCTATTACTTTTTGTTAGCGTCACTATAGCAAAACTATTCAAGTCAGTGTCAAGGCCCTTTTACCTGGCATTTAGCTTTATTTGTGGCTTTTTGAAAAGGGTTGGATTCTAGAAGTATTCTAAAAGCAGCAACTTGGTCCTCAGTACATACATTTACAAAGGGTTACAAGCTTGATTTCTTCTCTAGGTGTAGATCAGGTTTTGCTAGAGCCATTCTCCAGGAGTTCCTGGACCTTTCTCTTTCCACATCCTAAATGCCCTAAAAGAGGGTAATCTACCTATATAGCTTGGGTCTATATCAGTTCATCGAAGATTCACTTCAGCGAACCTGACTTCATTTACCCTAAACCGCAAATGTTTACATTGAAAAAAGATTTTGCCAGGAAAGAAAGCACTTGGCTAGCACCACAACAGAACACACACCACAGTATGTCAAACCCACCCAAGTGAGGGGCTGCACCCCAATACCCCTCAACTATATATTCCAACTCTGTGATTACACTACAGTGGGGAAAAGGGCAAAGTTGTGCTGTTGACCAACTGCTTCCTTTCCCTACTTAAATCTTTCACGGATGTGAACGTTCACAGAGGTGAGGTTTGGTGGTTTGGGGTCAGTGAAGTCAGGTACGCTGAAGTGAATCTTCGACAAACTGCTATACCCCATAGCTTGGCTACTGCAGCAATGATCAATATGCTGAACTTGATTGCAGTTGTATAAGTAAGCTTCCATAACAGCAGATGCTCAAATGATCATTGCTGCAGTAACCAATCCCTACTCCACCCCCCTTATTTTCTGGTGTGTTGTTTTTGTCAGGGTGTGGACATTTATATTTTTGTTGCTACTAGCATTGTCCTTTCAGGGGTTATCCTCTCTGTCTCTGTTGGCATAAAAACTCTGAAGGGCTTGCCGCCCAAACCTGTTATCTGATGTTGTCAATTTTCATTCTTTCCTCAACTGTTGGGTTCGAATCTGATCCTTGGATCTGAACCAGCTGTTACTCTAGCTTGTGACCACCAAAAAACTCTCAAGCTCCTCCCTTACCCATAATGCACCAACCCCTAGCATACCTCAGATCTTGTTTGCTACTTTAGTGAATAGATGTGGCCATCTTGAGCTCTCAACCAACATTGCAATACACGATAAGTGTTTTTCTATTTTCCTTTAAAAACTTTTTTTTCTAGCATCCTCCCTACCTCTTACACTTAGTGTAACTCCTTTTTTACCATAGTTAGTATCATAATTCCTTTCCTTTCTTTCTTATACACTTTTGTGTATTTCTCAATACCATTGTTGATATATTTTCCCCCTTTAGCTCTTTATATATATTTAAATAAAAATGTCTTCTGCTATAATTTAATTTTTTATTCTTGTACAGGATGTCTGTAAAAGGTCCTGTGGGATTTAAAAAAATATCAAAAGTGAGAGCATAAATTGCCCTTGAACGATGCCCATACTCTCTGTGTCTTTTGTCTGGGCCCAAATCACCTTCAGGTTGAGTGTACTATCTGTTAGAATTTTAATCTGCGTGAGATAGTGGACAGAAAAAAATAAGTTCATTCTGAAGGGTTTGCTTTCAAGTCCTTTTCAGAAGCTATTGCTGGGGCTCAATCTCTCATACCAAAAACAAATATGCCTTCTAGTAAGTCTCCAAAGCCCTGCCGCCTAAAAAGAAACACAAGCTAGACCAAAGGATGCTACAGTCTCATTGCCCTCAGATCCAACAACAGCTTCCTTGGATCCAGGTACTTTAGATCCAAGGTTATTACCCAGGACACAATATTCTCCTCAACTGGATCTGGTTCCATCAAGAGTACCTTCCCACTTTTTGGAACAAAGGCTCTTTAAGTCTACTTCCTTAGCTTCCTCTTGTTATTTCAGGAGTTTGACCAAAGCTGATGTGGACAGAATGATGAGATTTCTCTCAGAGCAAATTCAGATGGGAGTTCTCCCCACTCCTTCCACTTCAGGTCAAGAATCTCATTCTTCTACCACTCCACCCATTCCATCCTCTTCTCTGATCCAACGGATCATTTCAGAGCCCCTGCATCCGAGCCTTCTGGGTATGTGTAGTTCGGATCCAAAAATATCCCTATCTTCAGATCCAAAGCCTTCTCTAAGTGCACCAGCTCCAATATCCTTGGAGCCGGATGACTCTCTGAGCCAAAGTGCCCCTGTCGAATCTGAGGCATTGGAGTCAACTCTGAGGTTTTCAGAGATGTCTATTTCCCTTGGAGCCTTGGCATTGGACAGCTCGGCTCTGACTTCCACCACGGGTAGGTTGCCTTCGGGGCAGAGGGAATCGATGGGCCAGAAACCTGTTTTCTTGGCACTATCTTTCTCCCCGGAGCGCTCTGCCTTTGAGGTAGTGAAGAGTGTGTTCTCTGCTTCAGTAACCGGATCCCACCCCTTGGGTCTTCCCTCAGGATCCCAGATCTCTCTGCAGTTTGAGCCACATCATCCTATGCCACAGGGAGAACCAGCTGAAAGTCTCCAAGCTACTCAGCAGATCTTTACAGTCTCTTCTGGTACCTCACTGGAGCATCCCACCGAGGAAGTCTCTAGCAAGAGGAAGTGCAAGAGGAGACAGTTGGACTTCCCTCTGGATTCAGTCACCAAGGATACTGATTTAGATGAAGGAGAGGGGTCCCCAAGATCACCACCTGAAGATGTCTCATTTGGAGGCATTCTTGAGATTCTTAAGCCGTGGGGTGGTTGGTCCTGCAGTAACCCTTTCCCAGAATAATCAGTATTCCTGGAAGCCTTTGGAGCTGGCCTGTCTATCTCTTGGGTTACTCTGCCTTCCAATAAGCTCATTGAGTTGATCTTTTGGAGGGTATATATAATTCCCTTTTCCCTACCACCTTCTTCTGTATACAAAATTTCAAATGTTCCACCCAGTCAGAGGAAAGCAGCAGCACAAGAGATACAAATGCTGCTAGATAAAAGAGTCTTCCAGGAAGTCCCAGCAGACCAGATAGAATCTGGAACTTAATCAAGACTCTTTTTAGTGCCAAAGAAAACAGGGGACTGGAGATTAATTCTGGATCTCAGAGAACTTGAACAAAACAGTTTGACACAAAGTTTTGGATGGCTGCATTTCAGTCCATTTTGCCTTTTCTAGGCAAGGACGACTGGTTGTGCTCAGTAGACCTTCAGAATGCATACTATCACATAAAAATGAACAGTCCAGAAGGTATTTACAATTCCAGAAGGGAACCATTCAGTACCAGTTTAGAGCACTGCCCTTTGGCCTCACTACAGCCCCCAGGGTGTTCACCAAATACATGGCAGTGGTGGCAGCTTATTTGAAATTGCAGGGATTTTGAGTGTTTCCATACTTAGATGACTGACTCATTACCGCCCCCGCCAGGCATCTACTAATAAGAATGAGAGATCAGGTACTCCAGACTTGTTCCCTTCTGGAGATAACTGTAAACTACAAAAAGTCTCAGTTACAACAGTCTCAAACTTTGGAATTCATAGGAGTAGTTTTCAAAACAGTTTCATTGACAGCTTCTCTTCCATTCTCAAGAGTGCATACTGCCAGATTCCAGGTTAGCAAAATAATTCACAGTATCACAATTTCAGCCCATTTGATCCCTCAGACATTGGGATCATTGTCAGTGGCCATAATTGTAGTTCCTCTAGCAAGATTTCATATGAGAATTCTTCACTGAATGTTAGCAACACAGTGGTCAATTCTCTATCAATGCATGTCATCCCAAATAAGAATCACTAAGACATGCAAAAGATACGTTTGGTAGTGGATCCAGTCAGATTTAATTCTACAAGATCGCCCTTTCATTTTCCCTCAACCCAAGGTCTTAGTGCCCATAGATGCTTCCC